>NW_028255199.1:600000-855602 GCF_964263255.1 Lissotriton vulgaris
TCCATACTATGAAACCCTCTTTTTCAAATAGGTCTGGCAAAAATGGGAAACCTTAAATGGTGGTACATGCAATTAACTTTAACCCCTCTGCCTCCCTTTTCGCAGTTTAATATTAAAAAATCTTTATGATCTACGGTTTCTTCACCCCCCAAAGAACCAGACTATAGACAGATTTGGACCTTTACAAATATATATATTAGAAATAAAGGAAAATATCGAGCGAAATATAAAAACGCTGGCAAAGTGTTCATTTTGACAGAATTAAACTGACCAGCAAACTATGGGAAGCCTATCCCAGTTTCCCATTTTATCCATACACTGCTGTATTTGAGGTGTATAACTGACCATAACAATTACACCAACAATGTCAGTTTTTTTTTTAGGAAGGCCGTATGGACATTTTCAGTTAAGGACAGATTCAGCCACCATTAGTTGGTGCAGGCATGGTTCTAAATATAATGTGCCGATAGTGATAAGACAGGGCACCACTGAAGTTTTCGCCTGGTCCCTTACTGTCTTTTAAAGCCCCCACAGGTTTATAACTGTTCTCCACATGTCAGTCTCAACTGACTAGAGGAATGCCTACACTGCGTCCAATAGAATTTTCCCCAATTGTCTTTTCCACTCGGTCTGTAAAACATCCACTTGGTCTGTAAAACATCGTAACAGCTTATTTCATGAGTGTTTGCATCCTTACCTGGAACAAAGCCATGTTTGGCTTTTAAATTGTATTTATCTATAAATATTAATGGGAACTGCTTGATGCTTAGGGGTGATTTTAATAAACGAATTTACCGTAATAAATGCACGCATTTGATCTACAACTGCAAGAGACGTGAGAACTGAATGTTCCCTTAAAGCAAACCAAAATCAAGTACTGCCGAAATTCAAATCCGTATCCTGTTAAAACAGGAACATTCTGGCATGCAGACATAACCACCAAGCTTTAACATGATCGCCACTGACATAAAAAAAATCATCCGTTACTCCACCCTAACAATTCACGCTCCCTTTACAAATGACAGCTCCAAATCCGGGATAATCAGGCCCGAGTGAAATGTGACAACGAATGTACAACACAGGTTAAAGACAGTGACTCTTAATACTGAATCAACTGTCCATATGGGGGGGGGCATTCGTAACGAAGTGTGAACCCCTCACAAGAGGTGTGAACCCCTCACAAGAAGTGCTCACATTCATAGAAAAGTAAAGATTACATCAAGAAACGAAATTGCAAAACAGTACAACACCAACGTATGCTGACGGCCAAGCATTGTGAAAGAATCCAACTTGCGCCAACCTGCCATGACCAAGCACTGCAGAGTAGGCCGTCAAACTCTAACTCATAATAGGATATGTAAAATAGTTTGTTGGTACATATGTTATTCACTCTACAAACCAAGCTCTGTAAGAGCACATTACCACGCCGAACGTCAGAATAGCTTTGATAAGGCATCTCCACTGCAATGAAGGAACATGACCAAGAACAGGGCACGTGCCAGGTCCTTCCTGATCGGAACTTCTATGTTCTAAAGGGAAAAGTCTCAATAAGCAAGTCAAACTAAACAGGTGATGCGTAGAACCAGCCCAACCAGTCAACTTTCTGCGCCCCTGCCTCTCACACCGTCAACATGGGAAACTGGGCTGGCTACTGGTTAACCATACAGCCCTCAATTGTTTGGTAAAACTTGTACAATAGTTAACCTTTAGGCGTGAGTGTCCCTTTGGTTGGATAACTACTTGGAGGTTGGTTCAACAGTAAAATCATCATACACTTTGCTGGGAAAAAACTATTTTCAAACGCCTGCCAAATATTGGTGATGCCGCAGATTATTGTAGGGTGCACGTAGCTGAGGGATGTTAGTTACATACAGGTTTCTTGTCACTGGTTTTATACGAGTTTAAGAGGGGGTGCTAGGTTAATGATTTGACTGATTTCCTTTTAACTGATTTCTACAAGTAAATACAGGCCTAAAAGAGTCTACTTCCAAACTCTTATTTACATTAAAAATGGAAGGAAGTTGGAAAATGATCTTTAGCAACACCCTCAATTATGCCGAGCATAACTGTCAAGTCAATTGGCAACGTGAAATTTAAATGGGACTTAGTTTCATAACTAGCTTACATAGATGCAGATGTGCACAAATTCATATGATCTGATTTAAAAGGAGTATTGTTGCAGCATATGTGGAGATATAAAGCAATTAATCCCCTGGCAATGTGTTCCATTCAATTATAGCTTAAAACGGTGAACTTACACGAACTATATATTCCTTTTTTCTAATTTATTTTCTAAACTATGAAAAAATACTAAGAAGCTCAAAATAATTACAGGCGGAAATGCCAAAAGAAAATAAAGACCTTTATGCTGATGCAACAAATTTCGCTGTAAATAAAATTGGTGGTTGATCTTTTGAAAAAACAGCTTTGCCCGAACACATCATTGGAAACAGATGCAGGGCTGCCACCTGTGTATAGGACGACTGAAGTCAGGGGTGTGTATCATTCTTTCTAACCGGTGAAATATTCAGGCATCAACTTAAGCTTGAGTATTATCTATATCAGCATTTAGTATGCAGAGCACCCAGGGCTTTACGCGGGCCGGGTCCAGCCAGTGCTAAGCAACGGCAGTTAAAAAACAGGTATTGAAACTGGTCTCTTTCGGGCGCTCAATTTTTGCCCTCATCCTCAGGCTGAAACTAAATCTTAACTCTGCAGCAGTACTACCCTTCACTGCCTTTGAGGTTACTTCAAAGAGACTCGTTAACATTCTTTCAGTCTCATCTCAGACCTGAAGGATTTTAATATTATATACAGCGTTGCTTATAAAACTAACAACCACTGACAAACCCAATAGCCTTGGCTCGTATTAGGCAGTGCTTGAAATGGAAAAATAAAGTGCAGATTTTTAGCTTGTGTTTTTAAGCCACACCCTTAATTAAATCGGCCTCGCCCATTTGAGACACCCTCCCAGTTTTTTCGTCCCACTTAAAGCCCCGAGAGCACCTACTAACTACGAATAGCCCACTACTAACAGGCTGTCATCAGGGACCAAGCTGGGGAACTTCCCTTCACCAGACGCCTGCTGTCCATTTTTTTTCTCTCTCTAAATGTTGTCATCAGAAGCCAATTTGAGAGTGAAGAGACAGTCACAGATTGCATTTTCAGGTCGAAGCCTACCGTACAACAGCTTTGTGGTTTTATAACATCTTGGGGACATTCGGAAAGTTTCCATAGGAATGTGTTCTGCCTATTGCTTACCATTTGTGGTTTATAACACACTTGCATTATATTTGCTGGCTCTATTTTAGGCTGTCCAACCGGAGTTCGTCCGTTCCATTGTCCAAACCATATATATACTGTATTCTTGCACCAGTGCTCGATTTCTGCAAACAGGCTTTTAAATCGTTCTCATCTTGCCCCATTTGCTGTGCATTCTTAGACAGAGGTCAAATGTCAGGCTCGGTCTACCCAGGAGCGTTGTGTTTACTTCTATTTCTCTGACTTCGAAGTGTGAGGATTTATGTGAAAATCCTGCTGGGTACCTATGTAAGACAGAAAGGCAGTAGGATGTTTATCTTTTTTAGGTCGAGGACCGAAGGCTGCGCTTGCGCAGTTTCCGGTGGGAGATTTAATGATTTGGAGTATGGGGCTTGAACCCGCCTCTTCCATTGGCTGCCTCCCTAAACGGAGGCCAGCCATTGGATGAGAGGGGCATCACTCAGTTCAAGCCCCGTCTCTTTCGGATTCGGGCGTGTTTTTTTGCGTTCTTTCGACTGACGTCATCCATCTCTCAGAACGCCAAAAACACGCCCCCGAATCCGAAATTTTCGGAGTTGTGGCCGCCATTTCGCGTTTTTCTTGTTTAATCTTCCACTTCCCTCTTCAAAAATGTTGTAATGTATGTTTAGGATTCAGGCTCAATAGCAACTGCCGGGATGAAATCAAGTAGATCAAACCTTAGTAGAAACGTATTTGATAACGGAATTCTGCTTTCCGAGTCAACATATATAGGTACGTCAAATAACTCGAATGGCTATAATTTTTTAACAATAATATTAGTAATGTGCGGTCATAGAAGCAGAAGAAAACTAAAATGGAAATTGAATTGTTTTCACTGAGAAATAAGGCAGCCATCTTGAATTTATAATTACTATCTTCAAAAAAGAATGTAAGAAATAACAGGTCTTCTACTGAGTACATGCGGAGCCTAAAGAGGCGTGCCTTCTCGCGAGGAAGCAGGGCTAGTACTGAGCGTAACCAAGTGGCTTCCTTCTGCGTCACTTCCCATTCGCCCAAGTGTTGGTGGCGGCTTCCTGGACCCGGATGGTGACTGGCGGCGGTAGTGCTGCAGCGGCGGTAGCGGCTACCACTGCCCCGCACGGCCCCAGGGAGCGCACAAGCACCATGGGCCAGGCTGCGGTCGCCCCAGCAGTGCTGCGGGGAGGATGGCTGCTGTCGGGGGTCCTGGGGGCTCGAGCGGAGCCTCAGAAGGTGGCGGCGGAGGGGGACAAGCAACCCTGTTGGTGCGGGACGGCTGCCTACGCTGCGACGAAGGGCTGTACAGCTTGAGCTACCACCCGGCACTCAACGCCATCCTAGCCGTCACCAGCCGGGGCAGCGTCAAAGTCATCAATGGCACCTAGAGAGCCTTGCTGCAGCAGGTCACGGGCCTGAGGTGAGTTGGGGTTACTGGGGGTGGGGGCACCTATATCTGGCGGGTTATGTCTCCATAACCACTCCTCCTGCCTTTCTCCCTTGTTAGATTCTGGTGGAAGGGGGTTCTGCCTCTTATGGTGGTCTCTCTCGCCAACCTCGCCCCTTTCCCTCCAACTCACCCCAATCTGTAAGTATGCTGTTACCCGTCAGACATCTTGGGGGCGTTGACAGCATCACTTGACAGACTCCTTTCCCCGACAGGATCGGTGTGTTGGAGCTGTCAATTCCTGTAGTATGAGTGAAGTTGGGGACTGGATTTCATGTTGCTGCACCTGTGATTTTTCATCCCACCAGTATCACATTTGCTCAGTAGTGGACTTGGGACACTTTGTTACCGCCCAACAAATCTCATGCATATGCAGTTATTCGAGGACCTGAGTATCTGTTCGGTGAGATTATATGAACTTTTTATGTACACATAACCCACTCCATCGGGCTAAGTAAACAGGAGAACACACATTTCCCTTACATATGGTGCTGCTTCGTGGAAAAGGGAACCAGCTGCTTGGTTTTTGCGTCCACTTCATAAATTGCTTTTCTTGCTCGATAGATCAGCAGATTGACTAACATTTTAGTTTCAACTTGTATTGTTTTTGGGTGACCTTGCTGTGTGTGTGGGGGGGGCTCTGTGTGTGTGGGGCTCTGTGTGTGTGTGTGTGTGTGTATGGGGTTCTGTGTGTGTGTGTGGGGGGGGCTCTGTGTGGATAGCGTTTTTTGTAGGTGGCTATATGTGTGGGTGGCTCTGTGTAGGTGGCTCTGTGTGTCAGGGTGGCTCTGTGTAGGTGGCTGTGTGTGTGTGGGAGGGTGGCTCTGTGTAGGTGGCTGTGTGTGTGTTGGTGGCTCTATGTGAATGACTGTGGGTGGCTCTGTGTGTGTGGCAATGCAATAGGTCATGCATATGCGAGCGATTAAGGTATTGGCAATATAAATGACAATGCTATTTATTTAGGATTTTAAAAAAAAGTCATGAGCAATGCCAATAGTTCTACCTTTAATAATGCAGAGACCATTGCATTGTAAATGCTTGTTCTAGCTAGCTAATCGGTTGGTGCTATATGAAGTTATTTTTTTCCTAGCGCACAAGAAAACGAACATGTCTAAATGAACTGTCGATATTTCATAATATATCGGAATTAGAAAAGCACGAATGAAGCACTTTAGTTAATTCTGAGGTGTGCTGGAAATATTTTACTACAATCAAAGCAAAACAAACTAGGCGATGACATTTCAACACAATGTTTGCGCACTGTATTCTTTTATCAGTAAACCTGTATCTGTCTAAATATAATGGTCATTTCAATTGAAGATGTGTAGTCTGTAATGGCAGCACTCTACCACATCATGCATACTTCACTTTAGCCCACTCTGCAATACTCCACACTACTGCCGCTCACTCTACCCACACTACTTTATGCACCACTGCACTCCTCTGTACCACTACATTCTATGCCAGTGCACTCACTATGCCAATCCACTACACCATACTAATCTACTCTGCACTTTATGCAAGTGTACTCGACGGTGCACTACTCCACACTACAACAATGGACTACAACAATCTACTCTGCACCTCTATGACATTGCATAACTCCACGCCACGGGCATCTAAGCTGCAGCACTACAATGTACTCTACTAGAGTCTGCTCTGCAACACACCACTACGCCAATCTACTCTGCACTACTGTACTTAACGTCACCCTCCAGCCCTACTCCAAAGCTACATCAATCATGCACTCATCTACTAACAATGGGAATGTATAAAAGGTTCAATTAGGGCAGTGAGTGCTACAAAAATAAGCACTGGCAAAGCCAATAGGTCCAGCGTTGGCTGCCTGCCTTTTCACATTGGTAAATGCTTGTTTTGAAATAGTTTTCGTAAAGCTACATTGTTGGGACAGTTGCTGGGCTCGGGCTGCCAGCAAATAAAGTTGGCTGAAAGCAAAAATGCGTATGTTCCAAAAAGCACACATTACCACAGTAATTCCTAGCACTGAAGAAACTACTTTCTGTGCAGATGTGCTCCTTGAAAAAGAAGAGAATGCAGTCACTCATAGCAAAGCCTATGTCTGAAGAGGGCTAACCCACAGCCACATGCTTAAGTGGGCAGAAGAAAGATGTGAACAGACTAATGAACAAAGACGGCTGGCTGAAGATATAGAGGTGGGCAATTCCTTTGCTTCAACAGAAACACAAGAAATTATTGGATGCGTTTTAGACTTGAAATTACAAAAATTGACACCCAACTAAAGCTTTACCATATTTTTCTAAATATGTGGATGAACAATCTTAAAACAAAAAAATAGGAAAGAGCATAAACAGAAACGTTTCCCTGGGAGGGCAATTCCTCTGTCTTGCCTTCAGAAGCAGAACCGCCAGTTGAAGTTCAGTGGACAAAATTGAAACTAGAACCAGGAGACCGTTTTTAGGTCTTGCCTACTAGACATTGCATACGCTATTAGATGTATTTTCAGCATTCAGTGGGCATAGGGCATGCCCATTGCATGAAACCGGATACCTTCATTGTTACTCATTTGCTTGCTTCATATTTGCTAGTTTGTGTGGGCTGTACTATTCTCTGTGCATCAGTCACGCCTCTGGTGCACAGAAGCACTACTTTTGCCCTTCCACTGCTCATTTTTCAGGTGTTAGTTTTTCTTTTATGTTAACACCTTCAGCGCGGCGCGAATTTTCACGCTGTGCTGAAGGTTCTAAGAAACAGGCGTGGCCGTGACGGAACGGTTCAGTCATAAGCACAGCCCGACCTGCGCTCGTGACGGAACCGTTCCCTCACAAGCGTCGAAGGGGTCAAAGCACTACACAAGAGGGCATGGGTTTTTCAGCTGTATCTGTTGTGCTACCCTCTGCTGCAATCATGTTGCTCTTTCTCTACCTGTATGCTTCTCCCTGGCCCCCTACGTGATGCACTCTGCCTTATGTGATGCTCTCTCCGCATTTCTTTCTCGCCAGTGTGCTTCTCCGTCCCAGCTCTACACTGCCCTCGCTTTCTGGCTTGCTTTCCTCTGAGCCACATTAATTTGTTTTCTTCCCTCCCTGCTCCCTCTGTTGCTTCTTGACACCCTCATGTAGCTTCCTCACCCCATGTGGCTTCCTCACCCCTACGTAACTTGCCCCAGCAGTACTGTTTTTTAAACATTTTTATTGATTTTACTGAAACCTGAATATCCGAGACTGTACAAACTTTCTGATGTACTCACAATAAGGATCTTGGCTTACAAAACACAGATTACTATATCTATGGTCTTACATATGCCTTGACGAAGTTCCTGTGGCACTAGGGGAACGAAACGCGTTAAGACATTTCAAAATATTCTTCTGCGTAATTGACTATACTGGAGTGCACCTTCCATTTTCCAAGTACAACACATAGAATTTACTCCAGGGTAAGCCATTGTCCAGTGCTGTTGTGCAGGACACCGAGTACTGCAGCTCCTGCCACCCTGTAAATAAACAATGGCCACTAACTGGCACCTGCTCATCCTACCTAACTCATGCTCTCAATATGTATGACTCAAAGATGAGGGGGCACTATTACCACTAGCTATTAAAATCCGCCCTTTTGTATCCAGTACTCTTGAACTGTCTGCTTGGTCCTTTGTAGATAGTAAAAAGGAAGGTATTGGCAGCCCTGCCAAGTGCTGTTTTTTTAATGTTAGTAAACATTAAATGTGAGCTCATTGCCAGTTCAATCGAGTCATTGTTAGGTCGAGCCTAGCCAGCGCGCATGTGCGGTCTCTCGACATGCAGTATCTCCTCTGTGGGGTTTTGGCACTTCCCTCAATTTCCATTCCTTATGCGCTGTGCCGTTCTGAAATGCATGCTTTTCATCGGTTGTATTTGTCCTTCCTTTGTGCTCTTGATTCCTTCCCATTGCGATTGCCCCTCTTGCATGTACTCCTCCTCTCCAGTTACTTGTGTTAGTCCTGGCAAGATTTGTTCCATCCAGTTATGTGTTTGCACGGTGGCATGGGAAGGCTCTCCTCACGCCAAGCTGCTACCCCCGCCTTTCCATTTCGAGAAGGAATCAAAGCAGGCCTGTAAATCTTGTGATGCGCCCACCAAGCGATCATGTGCCCTTACATTAATGTTTTCACTTCTATTTCCCGTATGTATTTTAGCAGCAGTTATTTCCACTCAGCAAACAGGAATCTGCCATTTAAACGTCAGGTACCTTTGTCTACACCCATCCGGAGTTTTGCTATTAATCGCCCGTGGGTTAAGTAACATTCAAATCTAGATGCAATTGCTTTCTTTAAATGTCAGCCAAGGCCCTGCACCTCCCTCGGTTATGTACGTTTATGGCTCTAGGGGCGGGGGCGTTTTGGAAGCATTCGCAAAACATTTGAGCCTCTTCCTAAAACGAAAGCACTCCGCAGGTTTATACTTGTTCGACTTTACTAAGGGTAAATTAACCCTTCAAGACAATTCTAGCTTCTACCCCAACCATGATGGGTGGGGCCCAGGAGCAGCAGCAAACTGCACAGATGTTCAAACCTACAGGGACTTTGGCATTATTCCACATAAGTCAGAACAGAAGCTCAAACGTTTTATGTAGCTTACCCACCCAGCACACGAGGCTTTTGTTATATCATCACATTAATTTCATTGGCTTGCTTTGCCTGTTACTGTTTTTCCCTCCCACCCACCGTTTCTCAGCAAATACGAAACCGGTTGAATTTCCAATGCTTGTTTAATAGAGTACTTCAGTTGTACATATTGTCTTTGTTAGGTATAAGGCAACAACAATGTTTATAACAATGATAACTTCAACATGCTGCACAGCAGGCATACTGCTCTACAACATAGCTTAAAGTCATTGGCAAAGCCTAAAGCTCTGGCTAAACTCGAGACCTATTGACTATGCCAAGGCTTGTCATGCACGCAGCTCTTTCAAGCTCATGAAGGGTGACAACATGGATGTAAAAAAGGACAATCAAAGTAATGCAAACATTAGCGAAAGTCACAAGTCTGCCTTTTCAATCAAAGTATTTTTCATTCATTAGCGAGTTTGTGCATGTGTCTTAGGGGGAACTTGTGACTAGCTATGAGAATCCATTAATTGGTGAGCAGGTCATCCGTGGATGGATGAATATATAGTTGAGTATTTACAAGAGTAGATGAAGTACAAATATGTGAGTGAATGAATTAATGAAAGGGTAGTTGAGTGCATGGACAAGCGAGGAAATATAAATTAGTGCTATTCGGATAGATTAGTGGATGCATAGAAGAATGCATAGATCATGGATTGGTGAATGCATGGAGTGATTAATAAGTGTATGAGCACATCAATGGATGAATAAGATAAGAGTGCATGGATGGGTGAGTGAGAAAGTAGAAAAGACTATGGATGCTTATTTAGGAGTGAGTGCATGGACAAATAAGTATATGGATGAATGAATGGATGACCGTGCATAAGGTTGTCCTGAGTTGTTGCAGTTTGTGGCAAAGGAAGCTGCAAAGTTGGTAAGATATGTAAGAGGAGGCAATCCAGCTAAAACAGACATAAGTAAAAGAACAGAATGGGCTATTCAGGGGCTGTGTATCTGCCCCCAACTCAATTTGGACTGATATTCCTCTCGGTTACATGAACTATTGTCCTGCCAACTACCACTCTTCAGGAAGGAGACTTATGTATTTAAGTGCTACTGTCCGCATAACCGCACTAAAATGCTCATGTCACGATATAATGATATAGTGAAATTAAAGCTTATCTATGCGCAACCAGGCACTGTAGCTCTGTGGGGCTACGTAAACTCCGCAGCCACAGCTTGACATGTTACCCCAAGCAGTTGTTTACGAGCCAGGCCATGTTTAAGTAGAGTTATGTCATTAACTAAATAAATCGGCCTGGGCCCATCTAAATAGTTTACCTTCCTTACTCTAAAGTCAGTAAGAGTTTCTCATATTGCTTATGGCTGGGTCAAAAAATGATTACACCACATGTTCAATCAAACTGTAACCTCTTGGCAGAGCGCACATAACAATTGTCACATGTGCAACTGTAATAACCACTCCATACCAAATTCAAGAAAAGGAAATGCTGTATTTACAGAGGGAGGGGACTGACATAACAGTGAAGGGGTGATACTAGGAAGTGAATGGAGAAATTAAAAGAGTATTAGAGGAAGGGTGTGTGAGATCTTACCAATAATTAATATTGTCATAACTGAAACATTTTCAATTATGTTTAATCACAACAAAACCATTGTTATTCATCGATTTGATACTGCTAACAAGCATCGGCAAAGCGGGTAAGTCTGGCTTGTTTGAACCACATGTTCGTGTGTGATATGCAGGGCCGGCTCTAGGGCAGTGCGACTGGTGCCACCGCACCGGGTGCTGACTTCACATGGGGGCTCCTGTTTATATTGTGCTTAAAAGCACATGCTGCCCTGTTCCTGGTGTCCAGCAATTTTCAGTCAACAATTAAAATGTCAAGAAAACTCTGGTGATTAATGTTCTTCCTGGCGAGATCGGAGTTTTGTCTATAGCAGTTTTGACTCCTGGAAAATGTGGATTCATGGTAAGGTAGTGCAGAGGGTTAATATACCTGCGTCAAAGAACATGCACCATGCAGATCACAAAGTGAATATAGTGCATACAGGTCTGTGGGTTACTGCTTTTGTCAGACTTCCTTTTGTTAGTAGCAGTTTACAGTGAGCTATTAACTGTCAAAGAACTGTGTGCAGACTTCAAAGTATAGATTAGAGCATATGGATTTTTTCCCCCAGACTCATTATTCCAATATTCCAAAAAGGGTTTATTTGGGTACAAGGCAGTTCTTGTTATTAAAGAGCCCCAATATACTGTGTTACATTTTAATTTCTGAGTTTGTGCTTCTCCAGACCAAGTACTCTTCAACTATACCGCCTACCTGTATGGATGACATGTAAATCCACCCCTTGTTGTCCTCTGTCTTATGTAACATTTACTATACACTGATTTACACACCTATGATTGATGATCTCTGTGTAATGTGTGTTATGTAAAGTGCTAGGACACCCTTCACTTTTATGAGTAATGCTATACAAATGTATTAAATGCATCGGAGAGAGGTTATGGAGACTGTAAAAGGGTGAAAGGGAGGGAATCGGGCTAAGGTGGTCATGGGGAGGGGGGCAAAAAACATCGCACTGGACACCACCAGTGCTAAAGACGGCCCTGGTGATATGTCTGGATACAATAGCATAATTCACAGAGAGAAGGGACTTTAATACACGAAAATGCTTTTATTCGTGAAAATGTCACTCGTAGAGTCACATTTCACTTTAGAATGTCACTCATAACTGAAACAGAAATGTCACACTGAAGCAGTCTGAAAACTTTACAGCTATGCATTGATCCTTCACCAGTCTAATGTGTGTGTGGGGGGTGATATCTCAGCATACCACGCGTGTTTCTATGATTCTCGGTAAGAGGGGGCGCAAACAGGTGCACTTCTGTCAAGCGAGACCCCAACACGGCGCCTACAAGTCTGACTGATTGCGACAAGCGTGGATCTACTTGACACAAGCTGCGATGTCCTCAGCTGCTCAGAGGCAACAGGTGACACGGTTAATTTAAGGGGCTTTAAAAAAAATACCCATGAACGTTCTTCCAACCATTTTCTTCACTAAAAAAAAAGCCGAACTATAGGTGCATGCGTAGAAAGATTGTCACGCATTGGTCCACGAGTGTTTCTGCCTAAAGAATCGCCTGCTGGGCATTGTGGTCCACAGCTCAAATGTTACCCGTAGATAACATTACTTGCAAGATAGTTGCTGAACTACTACACTCATGAGCGCTAGACGCCTGCGCAAACTTACTTAGCCTACGGCAGCATGTTCTCAGGCTCCAAAGCTCAGTTAGGAATTCGTTCAGTGTATATCGTGCAGTTACCAATACAACGCCCCCCCCCCCCTTAAAATTTCCAGGCTTCGATACTAAGTGTCATGTCATGAAGTTTACTATGCTTCTCGCGTGCGGTCCACTATCATTTTAAATATACCGATTACAGCAGACAACCTATTCAGCAGCTTAAAGCCACAAAGTTGCAATGGGTTGTCCCACTGTAATCGTAAAAAAATACACAACGAGCAGCGTAACACTCACCGACTTTGAAGGGTAGTTTATCGGACATGCTGAAGCAGTTACGGGAGAAGGAACAGAGGCAGCGTGGTTCAGATAGTGGCTGGGGCGGGAAGGGAGTGGAGGCGGGCCAGTTCCCTTTAAGAAGCCTCTGGTCATTTGCATACAAGGTTGTTAGACACAAAAGACGGACTCGCAATGGCTCTGCGCTGCCAGAATATCATAAGTACTGGGGCAATCTTATCTTTTGAAGGAGCACTGTCACTTACACTGAAGAGGCAATGAAAATGTGGTTTGTGCAAATTATGCGTCAGATTCAGGGGCGCATGAAAATTGTTTTTTTATTTGATACTTTGTTCCGCTGAAAATAACAAATTGTTTTAGGTCAAATCGACTGGGTTTTTTTTATTAGTTACTTATAGGATTCTGAAAATGCATAGGTTCTTCGATAAACCTGTTAAAATAGCAGTCAAGGTTTCAAAGGACGCTCATATTGCGGTAGGAAACCTCCTGGTTAAGATGGTGGCCATTTCACGCCGACAGTTTATTCAGTACTCGTTTATGTGCACGCTCTCTCCAAGCTTGTACTTTGGTCCAAATTTGACAGACGCGATTGCCCAGATAAATGCACGTCTAGGAAGGAGGGGATTTGAAACAGGGGTCTAAGTTGCATTAAACAAGCATGGAAACTGATCCTCATTGACTGTAGGGCATGTTCAAAGCGTGACTGAAAAGAACAAAATATTCAGTAACTATTAATTTTTATTGTGTGGATCCCTCTGTTATGATAAAAACAGGTGGTGGCCTACACTTGAATTTAGAGCCAACATGGGCCATTGTATCCACCCTTGGCCACGACCTGTTTTAAAAAAAGAATCATTTGGATTAACTGTAGTTATTTTAAAATTCACCACACACCAGTCTACTCGCTTGCAGCACCTTCACGCAGCCCCTCACACTTCACGTCTGCAGCATCAAAAGAACTCCGGCAAAGAGCCCCACTGCGGGGCCAGTTGGGCATTGCAGCAATGGCCAAACGAGGAGCTGCCAGATGATGAAGCATGACACCCCTTGGGGTGAGTGAGTGCCTTTGCTCCTGATGGATAAGATCCCCTGACTTGATACATCAGGTAGCTCTGACCTCTCCTTTTCCTTAGGAACTGCATACCTCTGAATGTACCTGTACCTCTGGGGGCGTGTATGCTAGATTCATTTGTCCCTCTTTTTGTATACTTACCTATGTACGGCGGACCAGCCGCCGGACTTTACCTATATTGAAGCAGTCGTATGACGCTTTTTTTGATCAGCAAGACTTATTGTCTGCTGACCCTTTCACCTTCTCAGCTCTCTACACCTTTAGAAATATCTTTCTTTCTACAATCAGTATTCCTCTTGACCATAATACTATGGAAGCTCACCAAGGTCTGAGTTTTGACAATGACTTTGTCGCAGAAATTTTGATAGCCACCTCACTTCTGGGGCCTGGTGGGAGTACCCCCTCGGGGAGCAGTAACAAGGACTGGACGTCCTTCACATCACTTAAACGCCAACTGGTGAAAATTACACTCCATGGTACTCTGATGAAAGAATTTGTTTTGAATCTATATAATCTTTATTGCTTGATTAATAAAAATCATTGCAATCAAAGTATCTTCACATCACATAATATTTATAAACTGTACCGCATATACTATTTAAAAAATGTGCCAATACAATCATAATAATATCCAAGAAAACAAATCAAATCACCATACATCATTAATTACAACATAATATTGCACATTTTACAGTTTAAAGTGACATCATGCACAGCATACTAATTCCCTGTATCTAACAACAAGAATGAAATACATTTAAAAAAAATAATGTATTCATTTCTACAGCAGAATGTTACACATGTTACATTTTAAAGTGCTAACGTGCAGAAATTGCAACATCCATCATATTAAATCAATGATGAAGTGCATCAAAGTTACTGTAACAGTGAAACTTCTAGTGTCACATTTTTAGTTATCACCCTAGCAGCTTAATCACATTAGATATACAGGATATAAACAGTATGTAAACTATTAGGTCCCAGAGCCATTAAAATATTGAAGCTCAAACTTATTATATTAGACATTTTTCAACTGCACTTAAAAATGTTACCATTTGACACAATAATGGAATTGTTTCTCCAGATAATGACATAGTTAAAGCCTGACGACCTGATCAAACCCCGATCCTCAAGAAATGTGGTTTCAAAATGGTACGTCAAATGTTAATCAGCTTGGGGCACACACACACACACTATATGTACTAATATTTCTTGGTGCCATCCACATAGTCTACAATTAGAGTCTGGCCAATGCTTGATCCATAATTGCATGCCCTCTTTTGTTGGATTTATTCCCATTCGTAACCTTGAAAAAATATTTTAAATTTGCTTAGAAATAAGCAGTCAGAAATGCTGATTCGTCTATCTGTGTGTGTTATGCATCCGACCCTCAATGTAAAGCAAATTTCAGCCAATGGTTGTGCATTTAACAACATCATTCCTGTAATCCAATTCCGGCTGGAAAAACTGCCCAATCTAGTTGCCTATAACAATTCATATGCCAAATCGCCACGGTTGCTTCCTCTCTGGTCCTCGTGATTTTTGAGCAAATCAGGGCTATTGCCTGAGTGGCAAATATACAAAGGGGATTGTACGACTGCTTTCTCTCTGGTCCGTATGTTGTTTGGACCAATCAACGAAATTCACCCACATCCTAAAATGGAAAAGCATGATACTTCCTCTCAGGTATTTGAACCAATCAGTGAGATTCTCTGGTATCTCTAAAATGCAAAAGCCAGATGACTATTTCCTCTCAGTTATTTAGACCAATCAACAAGATTCACTAGTATCCTTAAATGCAAACAAGCATTACAATTAATTTGACCGATCACCTACTTCCAAATGTGAATCCTCAGCACTGCCTCCCTCTTTTTTTTAGACCAATATTTATTCTGCGAAGGTATTTACTTTAGAACATGATATAAATATCCGAGTGGTAGGTGTTAAATATCCTTAAAAAATTTCATGTTGTAAAAACGCCAGTTGCACTACAACTCTCGCTATATTTGGTATATTATTTTTCACTTAAGTTTGAACTAAAATTTTGCTGGAACATACTTGGAAATGCTCAAGATACGTATAACCATGGCTAGTTATGGGAATGCTATCCACATTAAAATCAATAGTGATCGGCTCAACAGGAAAAATATTATCACATAACAAAATTTCAATCCATGTGTAAATATGCTTAACATTAAGAATCATAAAAACACATCACAAACTTCAACAATTACTTTCAAAAGGACAACATACCTTCATGTGAATAATCGTAAATCCTATAGAGTTAGGCATCTTTTATTATCATTGTAAGTCTATCTGCAGTAAGACATCTCTTATCATCATTATAAGTCTATTTACAGCAGCTATTTTCAAAATGGGTAAAGATCTACATCTTGATCATAAAAAGTATTGGAGTTCATTTTCCAAGTTTAATCTCATTTGCACTGTTCTTAGTCTGTAAATCCATTTTGATTCTTCTTTTCTAAGTTTTAGTTCCCTATGTCTCCCCGCTGGGCTCCTTCTCTATTTTCTGAATACCATGGAATCTAAAGTCCATTCTATTTGAATGAAATTCCAACATATGTTATATTAGTGGTGACTTTTCATCCTTATTCATTAATGCCCTCCTATGCTCTTTGCTCAGATTTTTAAAGCTCTTTTGATGCTACCAACATAGACTTTACCACAGTTACAAATTATAGCACAGATTACAAAGCTCTATTACAATTGATGAATTGATTTATACAATGTTTCTTGTGTGTATTATACTGAAATTCGTTAAGTTTGTTACAACCATTGTCACATATGATACAACAACCACATGTGTAGAAGCCCCTAGGCCAGGGGTCTTCAAACTGTGGGGCGCGACCCCCAGGGGTGGCGTGGAGTGACGCAAAGGGGGTCGCGCCTTCACAGTCATAATTCTGCCTAGGCCCAAGGGCTTCAGCCCCCCTCCTCCCTCATCGTGTGTCTCAGCCCAGCTGCTGCTGCAGAGCAACTCGAGTTGCTGGGGGTTCGGCTGGGGAGTGTCTGAAGTCATCTCCGGCACCTCCAAGTTTTTCACAGGTCTTTAGAGACCATTTGCATATTTAACATGCCTTTGTAAACTCGTTACTGCTGTCTCTTACACACTGAGCCTCAGACTTTATCTCCCAGCCCCTCACTACGTGTCAACAAATATTTAAACAGAACGAAAAAATCCTGCGTCGATCTACCCCCCACCCCCACCCCCATCCGCATTGAAGCCTACAGGAAAAACTGACATTAACTGAATGCTGCGCATGAGGAAATCCATGATAAAAAGAACCTTATTTCAACTTACATATTTATTATTTTCAAAGAAGGTGCTCGAGCAAAAATAAATCATATACCCGGATCACATATCGTGCCTTTTGTAAATATTTTGACGCACCATGCATTCTTGATATAGCGCCAAGTACTATTATTAACGATCCTACCTCCTTTCTCTGTTTGCAAACGTCTGATATGCACCCTACGCACATTTCTTGCAGCTCTTAAGTGTGGTGGGCTTTGCTCCTGCTCAGCACCAATAGAAATTTAAAGTGGCATTACACATGTCCATAGCGGACTCACATTCGTGTCAAACTATCACTGAAAGGAAGATTTGTTTCAGCACAGTGTGCTCAAGAACCCTTAAGGAATTCTAGATTGGCACTGCCATCCCTGTGGACATTCTATTTGTTTAATTTCATGCCACTTGTGCATATTTCCCACGTGTATTCGTTTCCGTAGTTACTTTTCGAGCAACATCTGTCTTAATTCTGCACTGCGTTGCCACTCACCTCCTTGTGTCTGGATGCATTCACTCTTTGGGTGGCTGTTCGTAACGGGCACATTTGAGATCTCTGTAGTTTAGGCTGAAGGCCCTGCAAGGGCCTTTTCAGTGGGCAATTTAACAATTCATGTGAATGGATGGATGAAAGGGTGGATGGATGAAGGATGGATGTATGGATGGAAGGATGAAAGGGTAGATGGGTGAAGGATAGATGGATGAAGGATAGATGTATGGATGTAAGGATGAAAGTGTGGACGGATGAAGGATGGATGGATGGATGAAAGGGTGGATGAATGGATGAAAGGGTGGATCGATGGACGGATGAAAGGGTGGATGGATGACGGATGGATGGATGAAAGGGTGGATGGATAAAAGATGGATGGAAGGATGAAAGGGTGGATGGATGAAAGATGGATGTATGGATGGATAAAAGGTTGCATGGATGATGATGCATGGATGGATGTCTGAAAAGGTGGGGGGATGGGTGGATGGATGGATGGATGAAAGGGTGGGTGGGTGGATGGATGAAAGGGTGAATGGATGATGGATATATGAATGGATGGGAGGATGAAAGGGTGGATGGATGTGTGGATGGATAAAAGGTTGCATGGATGAATGATGGATGGATGTGTGAAAAGGTGGGTGGATGAATGATGGATGGATGGAGGGGTGGATGGATGAAGGATGGATGTATGGATGGAAGGATGAAAGGGTGGATGGGTGAAGGATAGATGGATGAAGGATAGATTTATGGATGTAAGGATGTAAGGATGAAAGGGTGGACGGATGAAGGATGGATGGATGTATGGATGGATAAAAGGTTGCATGGATGAATGATGCATGGATGGATGTGTGAAAAGGTGGGTGGATGAACGATGGGTGGATGGATGGATGAAAGGGTGGATGGATGTATGGAAGAAAGGGTGGATGGATGTATGGATGGATAAAAGGTTGCATGGATGAATGATGGATGGGTGTGTGAAAAGGTGGGTGGATGAATGATGGGTGGATGGATGGAAGGGTGGATGGGTAAAGGATGGATGTATGGATGGAAAGATGAAAGGGTGGATGGATGAAGGATGGATGGATGAATGGAAGGATGAAAGGATGGATGGATGTGTGAAAGTGTCGGTGGATGAGTGATGAATGGATATGATGAGGTCTAACAGGCGCATTTATGGTTGTTAAAAGTTGATGATGAGGAGTACCAGTTTCTAGAAACTTTTGTCGGAAGGGGGTCCTTACGCCTAAAAAGGTTTTACAAGGGGGTCTCGGCATCAAAAAGTTTGCAGACCTCTGCCCTAGGCTGTTGCGACAGACAGGTTGAGCCTATAGCTGTACTTGCTCGTGGTTTTAAGTAGTTTCTCTTTATTTTATTTCTGATAGTGGGGCCTCTTTTGTATGTTACTATTGGCCTATCAGCAACCACATTACTTAAACCTGGTACGCCTTTCAGTAAGTCCCAGTGTTTTTGCAAGATTTTGTAAATTTGATTATGGTCTTGGTTATACTTTGTGACCAATGCCAGTCGATCTCTAGATCCCCTTTTAGGTTTCTGTTTCAAGGTTTCTACTCTCTTAATCTTAGTGATTCTTTTCTCAGCTTTATCTAAGACAACATCTGGACATGTACAATCCCACAGGCTTTGTTTTAAGTCATCCAGACATTCTATGAAGTCATCATCCATACTATAATTCCTCCTAATTCGCATCCTCTCTCCATTTGGGATGCCCGTAATGACTGATCTAGGATGTGCACTATCTGCTCTAAGTATGTCATTAGTGGAAGTCTCTTTACAAAACAATTTGCTTTGTATTTAATTATTCAAGATGTACAGCCGTACATACAAGAAATCCATTTGGTTCTCATTATGACTACTGGTAAAACTCACATTCATACTGTTGTAATTAAGGTATTCCATGTAGCCATTCAGACTTTCATTAGTGCCACTCCATTTGATCAAAATTTTCTCTATAAAACAACCCCAAAATATTATATTATCTGTCCAGGCACCAGCTTTAGGTGACCAAGCATGCTCTCTCTCAAAGCACCTCATGAAGAGGTTAGCCTAAGAGGGAGCAACTCTGGAACCCATACTTGTTGCTACCATTCTTCCTCAAATAAGAAAAAAATATTCTGGAGTATCAATTCACACATTTCAATAATCATATTGGAATTTTCCATCAGACTGGCATTCCTTTTTGATAAAAAAAGTATTGCAATGCCATTCGGCCTAGTTTATTCTGAATGCAGGTGTACAATCCTACAACATCCAAGATGACAAACATTAAAGTTGAGTCCCATTCAACATCTTGTAATTTATTGAGCACATCCATAGTGTCACGGATGTATGAAGGTAAATTGATTGGTAAAGGTTTAAGAAAGACATCAACGTATTTGGAAAGGTGCTCAGTAAGACCTCTTTTACAGGAGATAATAGGCCTCCTTGGTGGTTTCTCTTTTGATTTATGTACTTTAAGTAAAATGTATATACCTGGGAATCTAGGATTCTGTACATCTGTAGTCACCAATCTGGCTGCTTCTACCATAGGGTTAGTAGTCAATCTTTTATAACTTTCTACATCACTCAACTGTCTTTTTATTTATTTCTCATGAACCTCTCTCTGTAAAATGACAATGTTTCCGCCCATATCTGTTTCCATGATTAAGATAGACTCACCTGAGCCCAAATCATAAGAGCACATCGTTCCTGTACAGTTGGACTCTAGTGTCTGGTTGAGTGAGAACCTTTGTGATGTTTCTTTCTTACAACTTATACAATTCACTCAAAGTTTTTTTACAAAAAGATCAATAGCTGCATATTGGCTGCCCTGCGGAGTGAACTTCGACGAAGGTGCTAGACTACTGGTACAACTATAGTCCATTTGAACATCCAAAATTGCTGGTAATTCATCAATCTTAACCTCAGTTTCATTTGATAAAGATTATATTCAATGTATATCATGAACATCAGAGATAGTTTAGTCAGTTCTTTTTATTTGCCTGTGATCAGTAATACATTGTTTGTCATTTACAGAAAAGAAACTCTTTAATTTCAATCTCCTAGTGAATTTGAAAAGATCAATCTCTAAATCCACAAAATCACAATTTTCATCTGGGCAAAACGAAAGACCACTCTGTTATACATTAAGTTTCACATTGTTGATTGGTCTATCAGATACATTTATCAAATTGTAAGATCTCATGATTCTTATTCACTATTGGATTAGAGCTCCTGTCTGATTTCCTATTTTGTTTCTGTTCCGACTTCTGGTTCCCATCCTTGTATTTTTGATGTTTTCTCCTCCCCTCCTTGTTTTCCCATGTTTTTTCTTTTCCCCTGTTTCATAAGTTGAATTTCTTTGGAAAAAGAAGAACGCTCTGAAGGTTTAGCTACTATTCTGTTGCTAGTGTCAGGTTAATCAACAGAAGACAGATCAGAGCTACTGTAATATATGGAGCTTAATTCGGCACCATCATCTGTCATCTGTCTCTGTTTAGGTTTAGTAATATCATCATTGTTTTTAGCAAATGTAAAAATATGACCTGTGTTATAGTCCTTCTCATCTCATCTTTTTTTATTAAGCTTTCTCCCTTTAATTGGTAGTTGATATTTATTTCTCACCTATTTTAAGATAGCATAGTTTTATCAGTGAGATTCTCCAATTTTGATGAGGCAAGATGACGGCTGATCATTCAGCCGAGTGAGCGCTCGTAACCTGACCTCCCTGATCCTCCTGATGTGAGACTGCGGCTCGGCATACATAGCAGAAGGAACAACTAGCAAACTACTAAGTACCCCTGGGAATGTTGTGGGTCTTACTTTCGCTAAAGCATCTCGTGGCTGGTTGCCCGCGATTGCTCCGTCTCCATGGCTGTCGAGGAGCTTTCTGGCAGATGCCTGTAGGACGAGACCGGACTATCAACAAGGCCGTGATGCTGCCAAAAAGGTGCAAGGAGCGGAAAGACCCGCGACGCAGGAGGAAACGCCACGTTGAGCAAGCCCCCGGAGAGCGCCTAAAACAAACAACGACGTGGAACGGAGAAGATACCTGCAGCAACAGCCCGGCCAGTAACGCCGATAGCGGGAAGAGAGTGACTCCTGCAATCTTCGTGAAAGCCAGGAAGGGCAAACAGTTGACTCTGGGACAGGACATTACTGAGGAAGCCGCTGTTCTGGGAAACACTGTAAAGGTGAGCGAGGGAGATGTCGGGCTATGGGACCCGCTGTAATGAATATAATGTTAGGAAAAGAAGGGGACTTAGAGCCACGTTCCAGCCCTGCAATACAAAGCCTGATGCTAGGAGTGAGGCTTCGCCAGCCACGGTGACTGAAGCACCCACAAGCTTGGAAGCAGAAGCTTTGCTCTCACCGGGCGGTAGGTTATTACTTGCAAAGAAAATGGAGGGCTCTAATGATGATTTAAACATTGAGCGTGTAAATATACTGGAGACGGATGCAGAGGTGCCATTTCTTTCACTCCCGGATCACTCTAGTTCATCGGGCGATGAATTCCTACAGATCTCTGATGACCCTCTCAGTTTAACAAGCAGGCAGTGAAGTGAACCCAGCAGTTTATGCCAGGAAGAGGAGACCCCAAGTAAAGATAGCAGGGTGTCCAGCTCCGGGACTGTACGCAAGAAATCTGTGACTGTCGCACCACATGCATCACTGCGGATTGATATGCAGGCAGCTTCAGGTCAAACCCCAAAGGAAAGAAATTGGGTAATGGACCCAATAATGGGTCATTAGTGAGGGGAAGAGATCAAGATAACTCACCAGAACTCTCAGGGGACATCACGCTGGCAGTCCTATATGAGACAATGATGGCACATTGAGAAGAGAGCTGGGCGGAAAGCCAAAAAAACTCAAGGTACATGTAGGAAATTGCAGAACTCGATCCAGCGGGTGGCCAACGCCTGCTCAGAAATTGCGGAAAGGATATCCGCAGCCGAGAATGGAATCTCTACTCTTGAGGATGAGATGGTAGCGCAAAAAAAATCTACTGATGCATTGACAAAACACAGGGATGATATATCCTTCAAGATTGAGGACATGGAAAATCGCCTGCAGCGGAACAATTTAAGAATCCTCGGCATACCTGAAGGAATTGAAGGTTCAGACCCCCGGAAATTTGTCGTGAAACTTTTCACAGAGGCTTTTCCGGAATTGGTCCAGTAGACATGGGATATTGAGATACAGCGAGCTCACAGATTTCCCTTTCAAATGAAACAGAATCAATCTAATATGAGGCCCAGAGCTATTTTGATATGCTTGTCTAATTTTCTGTCTAGGCAGGTCCTGTACGATTTAGCCAGACCAGATAGACAGAGAAAAGTGGCTGGAGTAGAGTTTTTTGTTCGTCCCGACTTTTATCCTACGACTGGAAAAAGATGGCAACTACGTCAGCTAATTAATCCTTTTCAGGATAACGGCGCACAGAATTTCTCCTAAGCCCAGCTAAGTTGATAACAATATATAAGGAGAAAATTAGTTTTTTACATCTGAGCTAAAAGGGAAGATAATGTATAATTGAGGGGAACCATAGCTAATACCTGCAGGATTAATGTTTGTAATTCTTGTAGATTTATGTAGATTTACGCTGATCCGCACTCTAGAGATTCTTTTTTTAATTCCCAGGGTCACCCCTTATAGCTAACCTTTTCTTTTAGTATCCAGTATATATATGTATGAACTAGGGGTCTTATGCACACGGAGGATCACGGGGTACAGGGGTGGGTACGAGGCTCTCCATCACTGTAGACCGTTGGGTCTATTAGCCTCTTTGTTTGGGAGGAGAGAGGGTGTGGCCTTCACTGGTAGAGGAGGCAGTAGTGGGTAGGAGGGGGGTGCTACGGTGTGGGGAGGAGGGTGGCTACCAAGGGTGGTGGAGTAATGAGGGTAAAAATCACAAAAAAGCCAGTAGTTATTACAGCACTTATGAAAGAGAGAGAGATGATTCTAAGAGAGAGAGGAAATTATATCTGCTCTTTTAAACCAGGGTAAAATGTCATTTTTAACTGTGTGTATATTTAATGTGCGAGGACTCAATGAGAGGGGAAACGTCAAAGGTTGGCACGAGAAATAAGGAATATGTCACTAGATGTAGTCTGTATCCAAGAGACACATGTCCCGTGGAACAAACACAATATATTGAAGGAGCTAGGGTATGAGGGAAATGACCTTTACTACTACTCTTTAACAACGAGGGGCCTGAACCACGATCCCTCAACCACTACTGCATTTACAACTACCTAGTCTAAACAACGACCTGTCTAAACAACGACCTGCATGAAGAGATTAGTTGTTTCTTTTGTTATAGTAAGTTAAGTCAGTCTAATTTGTTTTTTTCAGAGTGTAACATTGTGTAAAAATAATTAAGTTTCACATTTTCTATGTTTATTTATGCAATCTTACTAATTAATGTATGTTGTTTAAATGTACCTTCTGAGACCATTAGATGGCGCTCTTGGATTGTTTATGACATATATAGTGGCAAGTGTATCACGGGTATGAGTTTTTGGGTGGCAGAGTATTTTTAGGGTGTTTGTGAGTGTGGGTTTTTTTTATTTTTGTTTTCATTTTAAAAACCTAAAGTGCTTTGTCATTTACAAAACCAATAGCTCCAACTTTCCTACTGCGAGACCTATTGGCAACGCCAGTGCTTGTTTAAACTTTGAGTGGGAATGGGTTTTTAGGTGGCACCAATAATTTTAGGGTGGTTATTGGTTTTTGGGTGGCAAGGGTATTTTTAGAGTTAACGGTGGATATGGGTTTTTAGGTGGAAAGGCTCATTTGAGTGTTTATGCCAGGTATGGTTTTTGGGTGGCAAGGATAATTTGTTCATTTCGGGTGGGTTTAGGGTTTAGGGTGGGTGTGGGTGTTTGGGGTGCAAGGGTAATTTTAGGGTTTTGGATGGGCATTTGGGTGGCAACGGTAATTTTACGGTGGGTATGGGTTTTTGGGCGGCAAATGTATTTTTAGGGTAAAAGGTGGGCATGAGTTTTTGGGTGGCAAGGGTAATTTTAGGGTGGATGTGGGTTTTTTGGTGGCAAGGATAATTTTAGGGTAGGTATTGATTTTTGGGATTGCAAAGGTATTTACAGGGTTTAATGTAGGTGTGGGATTTTAGGTGGAAAGGAAATTTTTAGGGTGTGCGCAGTATGATATATATATATATATATATATATATATATATATATATATATATATATATATATATATATATATATATACTAGCAGCCCGCCCCGACGTTGTCCGGGGCAGAAGGGGCTGGGGGCCGCACCGCTGCAGGAGACGTGCAGCAGAGCGGCCATCAGCGGGAGCAGCAGAGCGTACATACCAGCTCCTGCGCCGCCGCTCCTCCTCGCATGTCGGGTGTTTGTCCCTTGCTCCTTCCTGCGCTCCCACCAGCACTCCAATGTTGTGTGTCGGTCCCGCGCCACCGCTCCTCCCCGCATGTCGTGTTTTGTTCCCTTGCTCCTTCCTGCGCTCCGGTCTGGACAGCGAACGTCGCGTTGATGTGACGTCACGCCCACACGCCATTGCGCCTCTCGCAAGCGTTGTGACGACGCCGAACGCCGCGCGCAATCAATGTATCCATTCGCGCATACGGACTACTTTTCTCCTAATGCCCCCCCCTAATGTATATGGTGTGGTTTTCTATAGCCTATGTCCATCTCCTGGACCTCCCCTTTCCAACGCCGTATTGGGTGTTGTGATTGGTGGTGTAGTTTTTGAGTTTACCTGGCTCAAAGGACACAGTTCTCTCTTTATAATAGTAGTATAGATAGATAGATAGATAGATAGATAGATAGATAGATAGATAGATAGATAGATAGATAGATAGATAGATAGATAGATAGATAGATAGATATTCTGGGTAAGTATAAGTATATATATATATATGTATATATATATATATATATATATATATATATATATATATATATATATATATATATATATATATATATATATACATATATATATATATATATATATATATTTTTACTATCAAACTCCTTTGGAAGGCTGGAGAAATGGAGGAATGCTAAACACAGAAGAATTTTAATTCCTACAATGCGAGGCACCTATAATACCAGCTTTTTACCACCTCCCCAAGGTCCACAAGAACGCCAAAAGTCCACCAGGGAGGCCGGACGTATCCTCTATTGGAGAATACTTCAAGATTCATTGATTCCTTTCTAGCTCTGATCGTGAAAGACTTAGCCTCATATGTGAGAGATACGCAGGACTTCCTTCGACTTATGGACAACATAATGTTGGAACCAGACATGTTTCTTATCACGCTGGATGTCTCCAACCTTTATACATGTATAGGCCACGAAGATGGGATTGCAGCAGTAAAATGGTTTCTGGATAGAAAACCTTTAAAGTATTACAAACATAATCAGATGCTGCTCAGCATGATAAGATTCTGTCTATATAATAACATCTTTCTCTTTGCAGGCAAGATCTATGAACAAACAAGGGGGACCGCAATGGCATGTGCTTCGCCCCCAGCTACTCGAATTTACTCGTGGGCGACACCCATGACCACTGGACAGATAAAATATTGCTAAGGACTACGTACATACACGATCTTTTTGTCGTTTGGCGCGGTGGCCAATCCTCGGCTGAGGAGTACGTGGCCCGTAATTTTGTATGCAATGCTCTTAAGTTTACCAGCTGTGGATCCTACTCACACTGGTAAGACGCATAATTGTACTTGGCGTGAAGCCCTCTGATACCCTCGGGTCTAGCTAGCTCTATACAAAATGTATAAATAAATAAAGAAAGAAACAAACAAACAAAATGTATATATTTATTTATATATTTATTACATGTGACCCATTTTGGTATATCGATAATTTTCTATATTTCAATTTGCAATTGCCCCAATTTTTGCACATTACTGTTTGTTGTTTATTTTATAAGCACTTAAGCACTTTATTTCAAAGCCTTTTCTTATAATCACATATTGAACAAAATATGTTAAAGGATGGCCGCCGCATTCGTAACTCTTGCAGTGGTCCCTCTTTTATGTTCATAGGATGTAGATGATGTGTCACGACTAGAAATGGCCGCACTTTGTATACAACAAGCCAACTCTGACGAAGCCTTAAGGCCAAACCTGGGGGGGATAAGCTACAAGGACTTAATCTCCGTTGAATTTCTGCCCGCCTTAAATACAAACAGTCAGGAGGCGACAAGGACAATTTGGTCCTCTAGTAACGTTGCAGACTTAATTGCAGCGGAAGCAGAGTACTTCAAGACCTGGGGCATCAAGCTGGTCCCTCAGCAAAGACCAGCCTATCCCTCGCCTCTTTTGAGGAGAACCAGTCCTGAACTAGAGTCTCGACTGGTATATACCTCTAGTTTTCTCAAGGGTGCCTTGGGAAGCTCACCCAAAATAAGGGGCAACATCCCCTGGCAGCGAGCAACAGACAGACCGACGGCAATAACAGGCCCTGAGCCAAGGCCCATAAGGGGCAGGCGAAACTCAGCCTCAAAGAACTATCAGACACGCACCTTCATCACTATGAAGCCTCTGTGAGGTAGCCCGCCAAATATGAGCACACGCAGCACCAGGTAACGGGCAGAAGCCAGCGCAAGGGGAGCATCACACCAAAATCGTGCCCCAACAAAAGAAACTCTGTCTCGAACGATCTTCATACGCCCTCAAGAGGCTTGACGCCACCAACAAACTAGGGAAGTCAAAAGAGGAGGGGCACAATCCATAGGCATCTGCTCTTGGAATATAAACGGCCTAACCTCAAAAATGGGCGAACCGGATTTTCTGAAGTACATCTCTACATTTGATATAATAACGCTGTAAGAAACCTGGCTTACAAGCACAAAGCACATCCTGGGCTTCACTTGCTACTCTACAGCAGCAGTTAGAACCAACAGATTTGGACACCAGTCAGGAGGCTTGGCAACATACGTATCCACCACAACAATATCCTTGGTTGTCCTCATGGACTCCTCTACATCTTCAACCCTAACAATAAAGATAAAACTGCAGCTTGGCAACAAAGAAGAAGAGTTATGTATTGTCAACGCATACGTTCATCCTAAAAACAGAGCTAAGGATTCGAACAAAATCTCGAATCAACTGGCGGAGCTCGTCACGCAAATGGAAAATCCACTTTTCATATTGACAGGGGACTTCAACCAAAACTTACTTGGCTCATCACCAGACGAGGAGGCTGTGGCTCTAAACACAATCTACAATATACCAGCACAAACCTCCCCTCTAAACAAGCGAAATTTCCAAAACAACGCCCTACTCCAAGATCTAGAACATCAAAGTCTTCGGGCACTAAACGGAAGATTTATGACTGATTCCCCTCCAATAGAAACATTTTACTCACAAACAGCTAGCTCCATCTTGGATTATACTTTCGCTAGCCTGGCCTTATTTCCACACATCCAGGGGTTCAGAATGGGGGACAAGGGCGAAAGCGACCATTTCCCCCAGGAATGCCATTTGACATCAAAGACGCCAACATCAATCAGGCCAGACAAAATGCTAGGGGAGATTTACTCTATCAATCAAAAAAGAATCAAATGTACGCCGGCCAACACTGCCCTTCAAATATACAACACACAAAAACCAAATGTAGAGGGGCTAATCTCTCACTGGGAGCAATATACAGAATATTTGCTAAAGGAACTGGCAACTAAGACTGCCCCTAAAAGCAATTCCAACAAAGAGAGCAGCAGAACCACCCTAACAAACAGTCCAAGAATGCAACTAAGGTCACAAAAAAGAGCTGTAAACTTGACCCTACGGAAGCTGAGATCAGCGCCCCAAAATACATACTTACGAGCCACACTGAAAAACCAAAGGGCTGAGCTCAACTACACAAAATGGAAAATAAAAAAAGAAGCAGAAAATGAGGCATGGGCAAAATTATTATATATATATATATATATATATATATATATATATATATATATATATATATATATATATATATATTCCAACACGATCAGCTTTGTTGAGCCAAAGACGGATAGCACACAGGTATCCTTACAGAGATGTTTATTGCAAACCCCTCCCCCCCCCCCGGCAGACGCGTTTCGACTCAAGGTAAGGTAAGGTAAGTTTATTATGCATAGTTAATTAAAACCAGTACAAAACATTTTACAGTACAAAATTTAAAATTAAGTAAAAAAGTTTGGTGATTATAATCATCGTTTTTGTAATCCATGTAGTAGGAGACCCACAATGGGTTCTAGCAGTCTTATCCCGGGGCAAGGGCGGCATGAGTTCTTGCGACCTAGGTGGCCATCTGCTTGTTGCCAGTGTGAGTGCTCGCCAATTATTGGGGTTTTGGCAGTCTTTGCTCTATCATTGCCAGGAACTTGACATATCTGCAGATCAGTTTGGTATTTGCAGGGTTCAAGCAGGCGAGCACCGCTTGCCTTCGAGTGCTTGTCCCTATCTGCTTGAACTGTTCCTTTAGGAGTTGTTGGCGGGCTATTCGAAGCTCTTCGCAGAGACAGGTCATGTGGAGTATGTCTCCCTTTCCTTGGTTGCACAGTGGACAGGCTTCTTGGCTATCGTTCCTGAGCCATGGTGGATGGTGCTCTCTGCTAGGCAAGACCCCTAGTCTGTGTTTCAGGAACTTCAGTTTTATAATTTTTTAATAGCCCTGGCTGAAGTATGCTTGTGCCGTCAGGGATTTGTATGTGTTTAGTGTCATCCATGTGTGGTTTCTTATTGCAAATGTGGCCTTGTCCTCTAGTAGAGAAAGAGATTTGACGTTTTCCCAAACTATTTTTTTGAATGGGTTATGCCCATGTTGCATATCCCAGAGCTCAGATGCTTTGACGGCCTCTAATGCTGCCTTCAGGTAAGATCGTGTGTGAGATGCATCCCTGTTGTGTTTGTCTTGCCACAGCAATGAGTTAAGTGCATCAGATGTGGCAGAGCGGAGTTTGTGGCAGCAAATGATGTAAGCTCCCTGTCTTGCGAGGTCCTGTTTTAGCAAGCCAAACTCCAGCCTTAGTTGTGCGGGGGAGGTTTAAGGCGGGAGCGAAAACATTGTTCTATAGGCTTTTACCTGGATGGTGTCTAGGTTCTTGGAATCTCTTCCTCGTAGTGCCTCACTGCCGTAGCTTTGCCTGGATGACTTTCATGTAAGGTGTCAAGGTTGGCCCTAACAGTTGGTTGGCTAAGTTTTTCAGTGTGCGGCAATTGTGGTTCCTCTTCTTTTTGTTTCCTGCATCTGCTGGACAAATGAGCCTTCATTGTCAAAGATGACTCCCAGGTATTTTCATTCGCGTGATGGCTCTATTATCTGGTCGCCCAGAGTCCAGGACTTGTGTTGTTTGCTCCTGGTGTTGACCAGATTGGACTATTTTTTTGTAACAAAACTTACTTAAAAAATACACACATACTAAGTACGATATAGTCTGGGGTGCAATGAAAGCCGGACTCAGGGGAGAGATACTAAGCTTTGGATTATATGTGCAGAAGCAACTTAGACAGCACCAAATGGCGCTATATGAGGATCTACGCCAGTCCGAGTGCAACTTGATAGAGGCAGTCCAGGGAAAGCTAGATATTACACAGGCACAGAGGTGGCATGGTGCAAAACTAGGATAAATGAGGAATGGGCCAAAGATATTGCAAAGAAATATCATCTTTTTAGGAGAGAGTGCTATGAGTTTGGGGAAGCAACAGGTGGCGAAAAAGATCAGATGTAAAGACGTGAAAAATTCTATTACTGCAATTGAGGACTCAGATGTGAACATAGTAGAAACATTGGAGGGGATTCTAGAGGTGTTCAGGGTTTTTTATGAGGGGCTGTACTCAGAGGACAGTGACACTCAAAGAGGAGGGGAAGATTTATATAAGGATCCTCATAGGAAAATCTTGAATGAAGAAGACCAGAGAATATTAGAAGAACCTATTTCTATGGAAGAGCTTATAGATGCCGTAGGTGTTAGGAATCGGGTCTAGTCCTTTTTCAGTGACCATGAACTGTTATCACATGACCTACCAGTTCCGGGATATAGGTCAGTCCTTCCTTACTGTCATTGCTTCTTATCGCTATCGTATGGTTTCCTGGTGGCTGTTCCCTGGTTCCTGTGTTTGCTGGAGCTTCTCCGATTTTTCTCACAGGCTCGTGAGAATCGTTGATCCCTTTTTGGAACTCGAGTCTTGGGCTCCTGAATTCCTTTTCATTCCCTCACTTCCTCGTTCTAGTTAGTTAGTGTCCCTTTTCCCCGTTTTTTCCATTCAGGTACTTTATTGTCCCCGTTCTTATTTGGCTGGGGGGTTCTAGCGGCTCCTGTTTCCCTCCCGTCTGGTAACTTTGTTAATCCTTATTTTGGAGCAGCGAGGTGCGGAGGAGACGCGGTGTTTGTTTCTTCAACTGGTTTCGTGTTACGCGGCTCCTCATCGCACCGCTCCATGTTGTTATGCGCGGAAATGACATTTTAGGTCATTCCGTGATTAGGATTTAATCCCGAGTGCAGGTATTGCCGGTTTTGCAACTGCACCACTCATTGTCCTTTTTTAAGTGCCGGTCTTTCACGTGTGTCTTAAAACGGGTAGGGGTTTTTTGTTCATGCCAAACTTGAGGCATGTTTTTGCCCTAATGACAAAACGTTACGAGGGACACCCGACTTGTATTAGTCTACTACCTGTATCCAAGAGACGTTATCTTGGTTCAGAATTGCCTGCTGACCTATCTCTTCATGAAACCAAGCCTGCACCCTTAACTGGTAAGTGCAACGTGATTGTTTTAACAGGACATGGTCACTGGTGTTGGGGTATCTGGGTAAGGTATACGAACTGTGAAGTATATTTTCTTTGTTTGTCCAGGTGCAGAAGCGTGGAGAAGGGAGCAGTGACCTCTTCATTTCTACAGGGGTGGAAGACTTGGTGTCTCCTCATATTCCACCCCCTTTCCTGGTTCATTGGTGCACTCATAGTTGACATCTTGTGAGTGGCTTGTGGGTCGGGGAAGTGGATTGGAACATACCTTGTTCCTGCAGTGTGTGGGCTGAGTGGAAGGAATCCAAGAGTAGGTTCCCTAGCTACAAGAAAAGCTGCTGCCCCGATAGGCTTCCATTAGAACTGTACAAACTTCTATTACCAGAAACACAATCAGACATGCTAGCTGTTTTTCGGGATGCACAAAAGGGCGCTGCCGCTGCATCCTGGGGTGAAACTAGTATCATATTTTTCTTAAAAAAGATAAACCACCCACACTTCGAGGGTCATTCAGACCGATATCGCTCATAAATTGTGATGGGAAAATCTATGCAAAGATATTAGCATCACGACTCTCCAGTGTGATTACACCCTTAGTCTTGTTCCACCAACATGGATTCATACCAGGTAGAGGCACGGTCAACCATACAAGCAGAGTTACCACAATGCTGGATATTGCCAACACACGCAAATTGCCATTCGGGGTGATACTACTGGATGCAGAAAAGGTCTTTGACTGTGTCTCCTAGGAGTTCTTATGGGCAACAATGAGGTGTTATGGGTTTGGTCCTGGGTTTATTCATGCAATTAGAACAATGTAGATCACCAAATGCGCAAGTTTGTGCGTTAGGGCTAGAATTGAACCCTGTATTCATTTTAAGAGGTACCCGACAGGGATGCCCCTGCTCTCCTCTGCCATTTGCGCGATTTATTAACCCATTCCTAAACCTACTGGAACAATGGCTATACATACTATCATTAAGCCTTAGACAGGAACAGGTTAAAATATTTGCATACGCAGATGATATAGGAATAGTTTCACCGGATCCCACCACCACATTGGTAGAGACAGAACAACTGGCATCAGTTTATGGGAGGAGCTCAGGGTACAAACTGAACCTAGCAAAGACGCAATTTATATGTACTGATCAAATACATTTTAATGACACAAGCGTCCTAGAAGAGGCAACATATTTGGGGGTGCGCTTGAATGCATGCCTTGACTTGATGGTCATGTCTAATTGGGAGCCTCTTCTATGCAAGGTTAAAAAGGAACTGGATAGGATGGAAGGTCTTCACTTATCAATGATGGGAAGAAGTAATGTTCTAAAAATGAACATCTTACCAAAGGTGCTTTATTTTTTTAGGGCACTTGAAATTACAAGGAAACAGATTCCGAGATTACAATCTATCTGCAGGAGTTTTCTGTGGGCACAGGGAAAACCTCACAGAGCGTGGAAATTTATGACCCTTCCATGAGAACGAGGGGGCTGGGCAGTTCCTAACTTCCAGTTTTACTATTAGGCTTGTTTATTGCAGTATATTGGAATTTTATTGGTTGGGACAAACGAGGAAAACATAGAGGATACTTGTTAGATCTGGGGGTCTCTTGTTGGCAATGGGTATCACCTTTGTCCAAATAGGGACCCTTACTTCTAAGTCAGGATAAGGGGATTACACTACTTAATAACACCTGCTCACCCCCTTGGTAGCTTGGCACGAGCAGACAGGCTTATCTCAGAGGCAGTGTGTTAAGCATTTATGGATTTACACAGTAATACACTGAAAACACTACAGATGGACACAACACAGGTTTTATAAAAATAAGTATTCTTTATATAGACTTAAACACAAGACCACAAACAACAAAAATCCACAATACTATGCTTAAGATTACTTAAAAGATGATTGACGTCTCTTAATTCAAGTTGGTAAATGCAACAAAGTTCTCAAAAAAAGTACCTGGATGCCTAACGCAAAGTAAACAAAAGGCTCGCAAAAGGGGAGATGCGTCGGTTCCGTGATCCGGGGGAACGGTTGCATCCTTCCTCAATGCTTGCGCGGAGGAGGTGACTCATCGTGAGCCTTACAGGAGCAAAGGTGATGCGTAGATTCTCGGCTTGCGGACCCGTTGCGGTGCGCAAGATGGCGCATTGATGCAATGCGATGATCCAGTTGCGATGTGAGAAGATGGCGCCCTTGATGCTGCGATGCGATGATGATGCAATGACTCCCTGGCAGCCTTGCGACGACTCTGTACTTTGGAGCCACGACAGGCCCTGCGACACGCTTCTCCGGTGATGTGATGGCAACTCTCTCGATGTTGTCACTCTTCTCCGGTGATGCGACAGCAGGCAGCTTCGATGAACACACACTTCCAGGGAGATGCGGCGAAGGCTCACTTCTCCGGCGTTGCGATGATTTCAGCTGCGGCGGCAACACGCTTCTTCTCGATGCGTCGCGCTTCCAGCTCCCAGCGGCACGCAAGTGACTGGAGTCAGAATTCCCAGCAAGGAAATTCAGGAGGGAGCTGGAGGTGAAGTCTTTTGGCCCTGAGACTTCAGCAGGAGGCAAGCACAGGTCAAGCCCTTGGAGAATATTCTGTAGATGAAAGTCCTTACAAAGTTCCTTCTCTTTTCCCTTGGCAATGAAGCAACCACTGCAGGCCAACCAAGCAAACAGCACACTAGCAGAGGGGCAGTAAAACTCCTGCAGCTTCCTTGGTTCTTCTCCTTGGCAGAAAGGATTCTTGTCCAGAAGTGATCTAATTTCTTGGGATCAGGGTCCCAATATTTATACCCCAAAATCCTTTGTTCTATAGTTTAAACCAGTTCCTGAGCACTTTGTTTACATGACTCTCTTCTTCCTTTCACTGTGCAGGGCAGAGACACTAGATGCCCCACTGGAGGTGGAGCCAGCACAGGGGAGCGAAGATACAGCTCTGGAGCACTCTGTTGACATGATTCCCCCTCTCCTTTCACAGTGCAGGGCAGAGACATCAGACAAGCCACAGGAGGTGGAGCCAGCATTGTAGAGGGAATGCCCAGCCCTATTCAGGTCCCAAGTGCACTCCTCCCTCCCATCTGGATGTAAATCTCCCCATTCACCACTGGGCTGTCCCAGCCTGTCTCCTGGAATTCCTCAGCCCTGTCACTCACAAACCCAGACAAGGAATACACAACTCAGCAGCGGCAGGCTCAAATTGTTTGGCAAGCAAATACCTGCTTTCTAAAAGGGGTATTGGCAAACACACAATATTAAAATAAACTTTACTAAAATATGTATTTTATTATTCTGAGTTCAGGCATACTAAATTCGAATTTCTACCATGTTTTCTGAGTCAGTTAGGATTGTAGGAATGTAACAATCTTAACTGCCCATTCTGGCCTATAAGAACAGGTAGGCTTCAACAGTGAAAACTGAAAATGGCTGTAATTCACTATTAGACCATGCTACACACATCAGAGCATGTCCTACCTTGTACTTACAATGCACCATGCCCCTGGGCCTGCCATAGGGGTGTCTAATATGAAGCAAAGGGAAGGTTTAGGGACTGGCAAGTGGGTGCACTTGGCCAAGTCGACATGGCAGTACTAGACTGCACACAGGCCTTGCAATGGCAGGCCTGAGACACACTTTACAAGCTGCTTCTGTGGGTGGCACAACCAGTGCTGCAAGCCCACCAGCAGCATTTGATTTACAAGCCCTGGGCACACATGGTGCACTGTACTAGGGGCTGACAGGTAAATCAAATAACCCAGTCATGGAATAACCAATCAGTACATTAATTTAACATAGGGAGCACTTGCACTGTGGCACTGATTAGCAGTGGCACAGTGCCCAAAGCATAAATCCAGCAAAAACATATCAAACCAGAGGAGGCAATCCATCAAAATGGAAGGGAGACTCACACCAATGATGCCAGGTCTAACAATACTCCTCATATTTTTCAGTTGTTATCAGGCTCTACTTCAGAGAGAACTTTTTTAAAGATCCTCAAGCCCAGTTACTATTAAAAAAAACATTTTAAGGTGCTTCAGGCGGCATCTGAAGATCGGCAGGATTAACTATTATACCCCTACGGATGGCACAGTTCTATTGACAGTTATTTTTTTGGATGGCATCATGAATAGACAGAGAAGCAAAGGAATTTTGACCTTGGGAAACCTTGTAGATAGTAGTGGTATTAGGACATATACTTCATTAATGGCTAATTATGATCTTCCCAAAGCATATTTTTTCAAATACCTTCAGATTCGGGACTATCTGAGTAAAAGAGGGGATGCCTCACGCTTAACCCAAAAAAATAATTTATTGGAAGTTGTGAAGGGCCGGGTAAAACGTGGTAATATATATCAAGCACTTACGGAAATACAAAAGGATGACGTGGAGGCACAAAATGCTAAGTGGAATGCCAGGCTGCTTGTAGAGGGTAATATTTTATAAGAATCTATTATATTAGCCAACAAACTTCTAATATCCTCCGATTTAAAAACACAGTAGTATAAAACTATGTTTAATTTATATTATACATCGGCAAAAATTGCACCGTGGGGTGGGATAAATGAGAATAAATGCACCCGGTGTGGGAATGATAAGGCAGATATAGTACACATGTTCGCCACATGCCCAGATCTAAACTCATTGATCAATAGGATGCTGACCTTTTTAATGGAAGTCACAGGGGTGCAGATTGAGATAACCCCAACAGTTATGTTACCGGGGGTGTTAGAGGATGGTATGTGTGCACAGGGAATGTATGCAATCAGATATTTAATATATGTCGCTGTTGTCGTGGCAAGATTATGTATAGCTTCACTGTGGCGCTAGAAAGAACACCCTACTTTTGAGATGTGGAGAGGAAGGTCATTTGCCATATGCAAACTGGAAACTGACCTATATGCTATCAAAGGGCTACAGAAGCGAAGACTGGGCGCTAAAATCTGGGGGGGCTTTGACTGAATTTACGACACCTACAATATAAGAAATTCATATCTAGACCCTGTTGTTTCGGAGGATCAAAGCTTGTCTTAAAGTATACATCTTATGCTTCCTCTGTAACTTTAGATGCGGGCTCCTTGCAAACCATTATTTATTTTTACTTTCCTTAGATTATCCCTCTTGGGGCTCAAATTGGTAGCAGGGGTCGTATATATGTTTATTATCTCAGATTGTACAAATGTTTTTTTTCTCGCATATTCTCCTGGTCTTGCTTTCTTTTTTTCTCTTTTATGTTTGTTATATTTTTATGCTTTCTGTAATTGTCTACTGGCTTTATAAACTTTTTTTTTAAAAAGAGTTCCTGCAATTTCATTTCACTGATTTCTTTCTCTAACTCCGTGATCTGCTTTTTTAATCTATATACTTTTTTTCAGAATTTCTAATTAGAATTTCCATCATACGAAAGGAAGCTGAATGGAGATTGTCCTCCCACTCCTTGAGATGATCATCATCCAAATCGTCAAATGTTACGGGGTCATCTGCGGCAATGTTTTTTGCGGCTGCTATCGCGGGTAAACTGGTGCTATGGGCTGTTAGTACCAGCTTGTGAATGGGGTGATATATGTATCGCGACTTTGGCTGTGGTAAAGTGCCGATAACTCGGTGATAGCTCCTTGAGAATATGCTCCCGTGTTTTAAGAAGTTTCCAAAACAGAGGGGGTGCGTGACATACTCTCAGTGTTGAAGGAAGATCGTTTCAGACTGTGCTTTATTTGAGCCGGTGGTTTCTGAGCACCAGCATTTGTTGCCAGGACAACACTTTATTGCCAGAACCTGCACTAATGACAGCTGCAATATTGTGGCACCGTTTGTGCAATTTAAAGATGAGCAGAAAAACTGTTGTTTGTTAATTTAATATACATTAAAAACAACTAATGCCTACCACCCAAGCCATTCATAAACCTTTGGCGGCCTCGAATAGTCTGAATTGTCAACTTATAGCAGGGTGATGGTAGGTAGTTGTATAAAAAAAGTGGCAATGTGTGGTGCAAACTGCTGGGGTCTCCCGACGAGGGCCCCAACACTTATACTTTTTACAAATTAAGCACTGGTTTCAGAGTCTTGGTCCGAGATAGGAGAATGTTCGACCTCCTTTGTGGGATTTCCTGATTCTAGGAATTACGTCCAGCCTCAAATGACTAGAGCATAGTGGGCATGTTGGGTAACGCCGAGGCACCAATGATCTTAGATAAAGAGGTCCGGTGTCTGCTAGGCATTTGTGCATATAAACCAACGCCTTAAAATGAACATACCGCTTAATAGACTAGCTGTAGTGGAAAGCCTGGGAGGAGGAAGCAAGAGACATGCAGCAGCATTTTGCACAATCTGGAGGCGTTTGAATAGTGATTTTGCCATCCCCAGGTACAAGATATTCCCATAGTCCAGCCTAGAAATAACCAGGACCCGGACAATCGATTGTGGATGGCTGCAATAAGTGTTGAGTAATTAGCTTTATATAGGTTCCCCATGAATGAAGTGATATTGAAGTCCATGTATTTAATGTGGCTGCTCAACAGCTCTCAACCCTATGCTTTAGTTGTCGCGCTAGGAGAGACCTCCATCTTGTTTTCCTGACAATAATACATTTGCTTAAATTGGAGCAAAATCATCTCTGCCTTGTTGGTGGCTATGGCAAAATGTTTACACATTAAGGCAGTAACCTGTCTCAGATGTTTGAGGGAGGGTTTGGAAATATAGTCCTGCTCTGTCTTTTGCAGTTCTGTTTACAATAGGTCCTTCTATTGATACTTATATTTCTTAAGGTTCACATTGATGGCCTCCCAGACCCCTATTTATCCCCCTTCACTCAAAGAAAAATAATCTTCCATTTGGAAGTGCACCTCTGCCTTAAGCAGCAGCCGCAGCCCGTGCCGGTAAGAGCAGTGGGGCGGTGGGGCCAGGTGTGTGTGTGGGGGGGGGGGATTTCAACAGATGATGACCAGGGAAAATTAAATAATTAATTTGCCTTGGTCATCGTCCGTCAAAACCCCCCCTCCCCACTGCTCATACCTGTGGGGGCTGTGGCTGTTAAGCAGTCTCTGCAGGATTTCTGAATTTGCAAAACAATTGATAAATAGCCATAATTGTGAAAAAAAATGTGCTTTATACTAAAATACCCATGAATTAGAAATACAGTGATGTCCTCTTTTTATTGGATCAGTGATGAGCACTGGGCCAAATAATAGCAGGATCAGGCGAGGTGTTTGTTTATTTTTCCTCTCCTGCCTGCGGCATCGCCTTCTTCTGAACATCCATCTACCCCAACTGATAAGTTGTGTCCTGTTCCCCTGCGGTTTTCTGTCACCCTTGTCCCAAGTGCCACTGTCTGCTCAGAGAACTCTCATGTAACTGAAACCTGTGGACACTTGCTCCTCTTACCACCTCCTTCTCTTAAACAAGAAAAATCCACCACCCATCGGGCATGCAGCAGACACCCACTCACCCTTCCCAACCTGAGGGACACTGCCCCTCCCCACAGCACCTGGAAAATTTCAGACCGTCGAATACACAGCAAGCCCCCAGTCACCCTTCCCTAACCTTGATTAACACTCACTACTCACCCAGGACATACAAAATACTGACCTACCACCAGTGGAACGTGTGGCAGGTCCCAAGTCACGACTTCCCCATCAAAGCACCACTGACCCTCCCCCGAGTAGCACTGCCCCCTTTATCCCTTTACCACAACTTCTGTCTCGAGACTCCCCGCACCACTCAGAAGTTATTTTGGGTCCCTCCCACATGGCCACACTGTGACCTCTCAGTCATCCCTCCACACACAAAGCGCCATTGCTCCCTCCAACATCCAGAAGCAATCTTGGGCTCACCCCCACAGGCAAGCAGCAGACCCCAAACACCCATCCCCAGTCCCAAAGCACCATTACCCCTCCACTTCTACTAAACAAAAGTAAGTTGGGCCCACCGCCATGAGGGCAAGTAGCATGCCCTCAATCATCCCCACCCAAGCACCGCAGCCATACTAATGCAGAGCAGAGGGTTGGAGCCATATGTTTTTTGTGAGAAGAGTGGCAGTGGACGAGGACAAGAGCTTATATTTTTGTAGTAGGGTTGCATGGTAAGTAGGTAGTGGCAGTGATTGGGTATGGTGGCAGGCCAGGCAGGTGGGGTAAGGTGGCAGGGCAAGGAGATGGGGCACTGTTTTGGGGTAGAGTGGCAGGGCACAGGGTAGGGTGGCAAGGGACTAGGAGCAGTGTCCTTGGGGTAGGGTGGCAAGGCAAGGTAGTGAGGGCAGTTTATTGGAAAGGGGCGACCATTCGGTCCCCCCGAACGTATGGTGGAGTACCACGATCCCCCCGGGAAGCCATCTTGGGCGGGAGGCGAGTCTCGGCTGGTATGCCCGAAGCGGCGTAGCCGGGGCGCGCCTTTTTCCCACCCTAGAGTGGGCTGGCCTAGACACCGACGCGGCCGGCCACGCCCTCGGAGGCAGGCGGGGGCGGGTTTACGCCCACCCTGAAGACGGATAAAAGGAGCGGAAGCCAAGAAAGCATCCTCTTGTTCCTGTGCTCTGAAGCTGCACCTCCCCGCTGCACGTGAGCTCGAGACGGAACGAAGAGCAATTTTGAGCGTTGTAATCTTTCTTTTGTCTTACAGATATCCCGTCTGAGAATGCCCAAGAAAGTCGGAAAGCGGGTCGGTACCGAGGAGATGCTCCGCATGCTCATGAAGGAGATAGCCGATCTGAAGAAAAAGGTGGAGGCTAAGGACGGGGAGGGAGGACCGAAACGGCCTTTGCAGGGAACAATCCCCGGTGGAAAAAGCAAGAGGCCCAGAAGGGGAGCACTTGGGGGAGAGACCCCGGTTCCCGAAACCCCACGAGAGGAGCCAATCCCGGTGCCGAAAGAGGGGAATCCAATCCCTGTGGTGGTCACCCCCGTGAACAGGGAGGATATGGCCCCCGAGTTAGCGGCACAATTGGCAGCGTGGTTGGGAAACGATAGCGAGGGCGCCACGGCTGACGACGCCCGGGCAGTAATGAGGCAATTGCGGGAATCTAGGGAGGCTGCGAAGGCAACATCTTCTGTTCCCCCGCAGGTTCCGGCGGCTGGAAGTACAGCAGGCCCAAGTTTGGCGACAAGCGCGGGGTCTACTTCAGGTAAGCGGCCATTGCCGATTGCGGGGGAGGGGTCTGTACCTTCTCGAAGGGAGAAGATTGCCCAGCACGTCCCACAAGAAATTAAGGAATTGATTTGGGCGGATAAATATGTAAACATGTTTTCATTGCTTACCGACCATTACGAGATTGAGCATGTGAAGAGTCAAAAGGAGCTCATGCATCCGAGTGTTTGGCGCGCAAAAATGGCCGCCTTTAAGGTCGACGAGACCATTGGTACTTGGGGCAGAGCGTGGGGCATTTTTACTTCCATCATGGGTGAGCGCAGGCCCGAGTTGTTGACCGAGTTACCCATTTATCAGTCGCGTATTATGGAGTATTCTGTGGCATATGGGGGCAATCAGTGGTTCTGCTATGACAATCTGTTTAGAAAAACTAAAGAACACAACCCATTGTTGACTTGGGATTGTTACGACTCCGTGTCATGGCAAAAAATGGAGAGTACAGGGATGTTGAAGGTGCCATTGGTAGGGAGTAACGGGGGGGAATCTTCCCGCCAAAACTCTGGGACACCCTTTCGGACGGGTGCAGGTAACGAGTACCACTCGAAGCCGAGTGGCAACACAGGTAAAAGGGGGATCTGTTGGAATTTTAACAGAGGGAAATGTACTAGGCCCCAGGGGTCATGCAAATTCAGACATGAGTGTGGGGGGTGCGGGCAGCCATCCCATCCTGAGTCCATGTGCAGAGCCAAAACGGGTGATAACGGTGGTAAGGGAGGCGCCAAACAGGTCTAATATAGTCCGAGGGGCGCCTTTACCGACCCCGATTGATACCATGGCAATGATTCCTTGGCTCAGCGAATACCCGGATCATGCTTCCGCTGGGGTGTTACGAAACGGGTTTTCATATGGTTTCCGCATCCCAGTGGGGGATTTTCAGGGGGTACCAAACTGTAAGAATCAAATGTCGGTCTTACAGCACACGGCGGTGGTGCAGGTAAAGATTGGGAAAGAGGTGACTCGAGGTCGTGTCGCCGGTCCATTCGATTTGCCACCGGTTGCTAACTTTGTTTGTTCTCCTCTAGGGGTGGTCCCCAAGAAGGACCCGGGTGAGTTTCGGCTGATACATAATTTGTCAGCCCCACGTGGTCTTTCCGTGAATGACGCGATAGACCCGGAAGTGTGTTCGGTGCGGTACGCATCTTTCGATGAGGCCGTTGCCATGTTGAATCGCCTGGGGCCCGGGACGCTGATGGCAAAATCGGACATCGAGTCAGCGTTCCGGTTGCTCCCGGTACACCCAGACGATCAGCGTCTCCTTGGTTTTCAGTTTCGGGGTCGCTATTACATGGATAGATGTATGCCAATGGGATGCTCGATTTCATGTGCCTATTTCGAGAAGTTCAGTTGTTTTCTGCAGTGGGTATTCACAAGGAAGACAGGTTTTCAACATGTTATGCACTATCTCGATGACTTTCTGTTTTTGGGGGTAGCCGGGGATTCTGAGTGTGGACAGGCTTTACATGAATTTTGTGTCCTAATGAATCAATTCGGTGTGCCATTGGCGCCAGATAAGACTGTGGGTCCCTCGACCTTGATCGAGTTTCTGGGGATCGAGCTCGACTCGGTGGAAGGTTGTTTTCGATTACCCAAGGAAAAAGTGTTAAAATTCAGGTTATCCCTTGAGACATGTATTCGTGCAACGAAAGTAAACCTGCATCAATTGCAACAGGTGGTGGGTCAGTTGAATTTTGCCCTAAGAGTGATGCCGATGGCGCGCCCCTTTTCCCGCTCGATTGCACAATCCATGGTCGGCTTGAAGGAAGGACATCATCGCACGAGACTCTCGGCAGAGGTTCGCCAGGACATGCGCATTTGGATTGCATTCCTGGCGGATTTCAATGGTCGAATTGTCTGGAACAAACCAGCGGTGTCTTCCGAGGAGTTGGGGCTTTGGACAGATTCGGCGGGGAGTATGGGTTTTGGCGCCATATTGGGTACACAATGGTCGGCTCAAAAATGGCCGTCATGGTGGCATGAGTGCGGGTTGACGAGTAACATTGCTTTTCTCGAACTGTTCCCTATTCTGGTGGCTTTGAAAACATGGCCTGAAGGGTTTAGGGATCACTCTGTGGTGTTCTGGTCTGATAACATGACCGTGGTTGAGTGTATCAATAGTCAGGCAGCACGATGCAAATTGATTCTGAGACTGCTCAAGGAAATTGTGTTGTTATGCATGCAACTGAATGTACTGTTTAGGGCGCGACACGTGCCGGGGGTGATGAACCAAGCGGCTGATGCGCTTTCTCGTTTCCGTATGCAGGCCTTCTGGGGTTTTCTGCCCACAGCGGACCCGGTGGCGGCACCCTTTCCCGAAGCTCTCTGGTCTCTCGGTGCCCCGAACTACAAAACCTCGTGGGAGAGAGTTTAGCACCCAGGACGAGGAAGGCATATGAAGGGGCGTTCCGTTCCTATTGGGCCTTTTTGGGTACTGCCGGGGGGGAGCTTTGGGGTCAGGAAGAGTTTGTAGTGAGATTCCTGCTCTCTTTACATCAGGCAGGCAAGTCAGTAGCTACGGCCCAGAGGCATCGGGCCGCCATTTCCTTTATGGCAAAGGCTCATGGGATCCAGGACCCGACAGCGTCTTTCGTTGTGCAGAAAGCGCTACGTGGGTGGCAACGCCTTGAGGGTCGCAGAGTAGACGATAGGCACCCGATAGGTCTGGATAGGTTGACCCTGTTATTGTCCGTACTACCGGCAATGTGTTCATCCCAGTACGAAGCAGTGTTGTTCCGAGCCGCATTTGCACTAGCATTCCATGGGGCTATGCGGGTAAGCAAATTAGTGGCAAAGAACAAGCGAGATACGATGGGGGGACTGTGCCGGGAACACATTCAGGTCAGGGAGGAGACGATGACGGTCTCGTTTGTTAGGTCCAAATCCGATCAGGGTGCAATCGGGGACTGGGTAATCATTCAGAGGATCCCCGGGTCTTCCATGTGCCCTGTTGCGTGCGTAGAGGAATATTTAGCGCAGAGGGTGGCAGCATGGGGGGGGACCTTGTTGAGACACGCTGACGCCACCCCACTGACGAGGTTTCAGTTCCGGAGGGTGCTTGCGATGTCTGTTTCGGCCGCGGGCTTGAACCCCGGTGAGTTCGGGACCCATTCCTTTCGGATAGGGGCTGCTACTGAGGCTACAGCCAGGGGTCTGAGTGTGGAGCAAGTAAAACGTGTGGGGCGTTGGTCCTCTAATTGTTATAAAAGGTATGTGCGGTTGCACATGTTGTGAAGCTGTAATGATATACTCACGCTTCTTGTCTCTGTTTGATTTTCAGTTACGCAAGCTTACGAAGCGGGGCGGACTGTACAGTCGACCCGACTCCTGGGGACCAGCGGTCAGAAATCACCGTCTGCGAATAAGGAGGTGTGGGTCGTGGGCCACTCATATGTGAGGCGTGCCGCGGACGTATTCAAAGCAGGTGATATGAGTCACATGGCTGGGGAATACGGGTACAGGGTGTCCTTCTACGGAAAGGGCGGGCTCTGTATTGACCAGTTTCAAATCGTTTTTGAGGGTTTGTTAGAGCGGACGAGGTCACCGCCGTCTATAATCATAGTCCATCTTGGGGGTAACGATCTGGTGGCCACTGGTAGACGACTTCTTCTCGAGGCAATGCTTTCCACAGTAAGTTGGTTGGCAAGAAGAGTTCCAGGGTGCACGATTGCATGGTCCCATATGATCCCACGGAAAGTGTGGCGGGGGGCTATTTCGGTTACTGCACTGAATCATTCAGTAAGAAAGATAAATAACAAAGTGAGTAGATTGTTTCGTTCAAATACACTGCATTCCGTTTCGCATGGTTGTATCAAAGGGGACAGTATGTATTTGGGGGACGGTGTTCATTTGTCCCGGGTGGGGAACGAGTTACTCATAGGAGACTTCATAGCCTGGTTGAGGGGTTTACAGCATGACCTTTAGGTAGGAGTGTTTTGTGGGGGGTCCGGATAGCCGGTCAACTATCCGGCCTGTGGCGGTAAGGTCATGATCGGTGAGCAGTAATTCGAAGATCCCTATGAGGGGGCGTCACCCATTACGGATGGGAGCGCTCGGGGGAGGTGGCCAATTGGCCCCTCAACGGGGAGGCGGTCCTGTCTAAGGAGAGGCCGCCGGAAGGAAAGGAAAGGTGGTCAAGGCCCCTTCCTGGATAGGAGGGGCTACTGCCCCTCCTGGGGAATTTCCCGGGGCCAGGACATCTGCGACGGCAGATGGGTAAGTTGTGTGGGGTGCGGGAGGGGGTTTACGCTACCTTTTAGACACCTCACACGAGTCCTCGAACGACCGTTAAATGGCGTCGAGTTTATTGGGGCCCCCGTCAAGTACAAAGGGAAATTGGTAGATGCACTTGAGGTACGCCTCTGTGCTTTCGCTCCTCTCACAAGTGAGGGGGGTATTTCTGGTTTAGGGATCTGACACCGGTTACGACCTTGCCGTTGGCCCTTAACGTTAGGATGTACAATTTCAAGTCAAATGTTTTGTAGGATGTTAGTTCGGCTAGGAGAACCTTTGTATTAGAGATCTGTTAAGGTTAACCAAACATCGTAATGTGGAAATGAAATTGTACATAATATGAAACTGTTATTTTTAATGTTTTATTTTTGTTTCATATTTTAATAAATACGGCCGGGAAGGGTAACTCCCTTCCCGCCTTCCAAAAGTTCAAGAACTGTTTCCGGTTTCCCAATTCTTGGGGATTGTGTTGAGAGGGGGTGGCGGGTATCTCAGCCATATGGAAAGGGGCGACCATTCGGTCCCCCCGAACGTATGGTGGAGTACCACGATCCCCCCGGGAAGCCATCTTGGGCGGGAGGCGAGTCTCGGCTGGTATGCCCGAAGCGGCGTAGCCGGGGCGCGCCTTTTTCCCGCCCTAGAGTGGGCTGGCCTAGACACCGACGCGGCCGGCCACGCCCTCGGAGGCAGGCGGGGGCGGGTTTACGCCCACCCTGAAGACGGATAAAAGGAGCGGAAGCCAAGAAAGCATCCTCTTGTTCCTGTGCTCTGAAGCTGCACCTCCCCGCTGCACGTGAGCTCGAGACGGAACGAAGAGCAATTTTGACCCACCCACCAGCCCCTGAGGACAGCGATTCGTTGTGAATACAGTTGATATAGTATCTTTTTTGTTTTTCTCTGTTTTCTTACAGGTTGTGATGATTGTCGTGAAATTTCTTAAAATGCAATAAAGATTGGTTATTTTCAGTATGTTTTGCAAATAAAGTAATTTGGAACAAGGATTGATCAGTATTTACGCTTGGTAATAAATGATGTTTGCTTTGTAATCTTAGTAACTTAGGTAGAATTGTCGTATTTATTTTGGTCGGGCGGTAAGGTCATGATCGGTGAGCAGTAATTCGAAGATCCCTATGAGGGGGCGTCACCCATTACGGATGGGAGCGCTCGGGGGAGGTGGCCAATTGGCCCCTCAACGGGGAGGCGGTCCTGTCTAAGGAGAGGCCGCCGGAAGGAAAGGAAAGGTGGTCAAGGCCCCTTCCTGGATAGGAGGGGCTACTGCCCCTCCTGGGGAATTTCCCGGGGCCAGGACATCTGCGACGGCAGATGGGTAAGTTGTGTGGGGTGCGGGAGGGGGTTTACGCTACCTTTTAGACACCTCACACGAGTCCTCGAACGACCGTTAAATGGCGTCGAGTTTATTGGGGCCCCCGTCAAGTACAAAGGGAAATTGGTAGATGCACTTGAGGTACGCCTCTGTGCGGTCGCTCCTCTCACAAGTGAGGGGGGTATTTCTGGTTTAGGGATCTGACACCGGTTACGACCTTGCCGTTGGCCCTTAACGTTAGGATGTACAATTTCAAGTCAAATGTTTTGTAGGATGTTAGTTCGGCTAGGAGAACCTTTGTATTAGAGATCTGTTAAGGTTAGCCAAACATCGTAATGTGGAAATGAAATTGTACATAATATGAAACTGTTATTTTTAATGTTTTATTTTTGTTTCATATTTTAATAAATACGGCCGGGAAGGGTAACTCCCTTCCCGCCTTCCAAAAGTTCAAGAACTGTTTCCGGTTTCCCAATTCTTGGGGATTGTGTTGAGAGGGGGTGGCGGGTATCTCAGCCATATGGGAGATTCGGTGCATTTTTAAGTCAGATTTTCCTTACAATATTTTTCTTTTCTTTTCCTGGTTGTATTAAATTACTTTAGAGCAGACTTTGTATTTTGAAATCACGCTTTCCTTAAACATTGGTACCCGACATCATTTATTTTCCTCGCCTGCATTTTTTCCTTTGAAGTTTTGGAGCATATGAAATAACACTGATAATTTTTACAGATCAGTTCAGCAACAGTGCACCAACCTCAGAATACTCAAACTTGCTAGAGGAATTCCACATGGCTGCGGTTGACTTCTGTGTCTCTGTATTTAAACTCTTCTCGAGCAACTTTGTTTCCGAACGTTTCAGGTTTACCTTCCTTTCACAGTTCCTGTTTTTAAACTCCGTTGTTGCAACTCATTTTGAAACGGTTTTATATTTTCCATTGCAATTTTGTTTCAAACAGTTTCATGTGTTTTTTTGTTGTTGCTATTACCTTACAGAAAACGTTTGTGTATTTAGAGATCATGTTTTCCTTACATTTTTACTCTGCCTTTGTTGTTTTCCTGCTCATGTGGTTTTTTTTCCCTCTGTGTTATCAGGTAACAATTTATTTGCTACTCCGCAACAGAGGTCTTAAAGTTGCCTAGAGTGATACGATAAGTGAGCCACATTACTGTGAGGAACTTCCTGCTTCTGGCAACCAGCCATCACTCTGTCGGCATGTTGAAGAAGTCCATGGAGCTTGTGAAGGGCTTGAAAAATCTATCACATTTGGATATCCAAATAACAGTAGCAGATCGGGCCAGAGAGTAGAGCAAAATGATGCATGCTGATGACAGAGTAATATTACATTTTTTATACAGTATGATTGTGCACTGTGTTTGGCAGCACACAGTGAATATGCATGTGCAATTCCAAAATTATCTGAAGCACTGCACTGAAGCTGCGGATCCCCACCCTTCCCAGAAATGTACCCATATGATTATCGTGATTCACATTTCACAAAACATCCAATACATCAAACCAAGAAATAATTATTGAGTGGGCCAGCAACTCGACAGCACTGGACATTCTACTGAGCAAAAATGCCTACGCAGTGTTACACAGATTATTTCATGAGCAAGTACAACATGATGTTGCAATCCCAGGAAGTCAGCAGTTTCAGGAGGGTTATAGCCCAAAAAGATATATGGGATGTAAGAATGACCTGAAAAAACAACTGAAAGACTGAAAGATCATTATCATATGACGAGACACTAAGGGGCCGATTATGATGGCGGACGGACCTGAGTCCGTCCGCCACCATAGAGTAGGAGGGACCGTCCGCTGGGGCAGCGGTGGTTCCTCTGTGCAAATTAGGATGTGACCGCCACCCTGGCGGTCACATCCTGTATTTTTATCATTGCGGCGGGTGCTGCTTGAAGCAGCACCCGCCGCAATGATAAAAATTTACGTTGTGCATTTGCATGCACAAAGCGGCAGGCACCATGCGGTGCCTGACGCTTTGTGCAGGCATATGCAGGGGGGTACCATAGGTACTCCCCATGTGCACCCCCCACCCCCTTCACCCCTGGGGGCCCGCAACGGGCCCCCAAACAAAAATCCGTATGCCTTTGCACGGCGGAAATGCCGCCGTGTAAAGGCATGTTCCTCCAGACATCCTAATATGGCTGGCGGTGTCTGATAGACACCGCCAGCCATGTTAGTGCTTTTCCGCCGCGGACAGGAGGCGACCGCGGCGGAAAAGCTGCGGACTGAAAAACGATCCCCCAGCCATCCTAATCTGGCGGGGGGTCTTTTTCAGTCCGCTGCAGTTTTCCCGCATCCTCCGGGCCGGCGGTGGCTTCCGCCGGCTCGGAGGATGCGGGAAAACCGCCATCATAATAGGGCCCGTAATGTGGAGGGATGCTGATTTATTTACAGTGGGCTCATCACAGGGTTGCCATCAAATACAGACCAATCTAAGAGGCACAGTTTCCTTCCTCAGTGCCACCATGTCACTGTAGTGCAGTCAGATGAGGGTTTTCACAGGTTATAACATTGCCATTGTGAACATTATTTTCCTTAACACAGACAGTGCTCTGTACATGCTCAAGGCATATAATGCTAGATTGAAATATCTTTATACCAACTCAGGACACATCACCTGCTCATGAACCTTGTTAGTAAGTCATTCCAGAAGTCATTTGAAGCTGAAGTCTTTCCTGCTGTTTTCTAGCAAATCTTCTTATTTAACTGATAGCAGAAAACAATACCTTGCAGAGGGCCCATGGAAAAAAACTGCAAATGGCTCCTGAAACTTTGCAGCATCCGATGGAATTACTGGTGTGCTGGGCTTCAATAGCACTAAAAACACTTTGCCTGTGCTGGGTTTGTTGGGACCGAGATGTAACTCAGCAAATCTCCCTGATTCCCTTAACCCCTTCGGTGAGTCACGGTGGGCGTGTGCTGATGACGGCTGGAAGCCGTCATGACCACGCCCGCGATCGGTATGTCCAGCACCCGCGCGGAATTCCAGCCGCAGCCAAGGTGTTAAAAATCTGCAGACGAGTCTGAACAGCAACACAAAGAACTGCATTCAAGTTCAACTGAACATTGTGGCTGACACATTTTAAAATATTTTAAATCTGATTAACCTATGCCAGAGTTAGACACCAGTGACAAAGAAGGTGTATGATTAACACGAGGACCTACGTATAAACTTCACATACTCAGTCAACTGGAACTATTCTTAGACACTGCTTCAGGAGTGAAATTGACTTTCGCAGAAAAAAACAGATAATTGCACAGCTCAATAAATCATTTCAAAAGGTCATTAAAAAAGTGAACAAGTCCATGAATAATGCCCAACTAGACATTGAATCCTTAAAGCTAGTCGGTGTTTTCAGTCCTGCTCAACTTGGCATCCTATCCCAGGGAAAGAGTACGTATTTGGTTATCCCTAGTGTGAGTGAGGTTAACGATGTAATCTCCATTTTGTGATTTCCAAGGGCGTTCAGGGCCAAATGTGAGTTCAGCCGACACAGGCACTTGGTGTAATAGGTAAACAGCCATTACAACGAAAATTTTACCACAAATACCATTATCCCACATTCCAACACAACGCAACTACCATTACTCCGCAATGCCATTACAACGCTAGGCATTATAATGCATATGCATTAACCACACATGCTTTTACAATGGAATGCATGAATGGTAAAGGCATATATATTTTACACGTAAGTATAAAGTAAGTTTAGGGTTTAGGTTGGGTTTGGCTTTTGGGGTGTAGGGGTATAGGTTTTGGGGTGCCAAGGTTAATTTTAGGGTTAGAGTGGGTTTAGGTTTTGGGGTGCCCAGGGTAATTTTAGGGTTGAGGGTGGGTTTGGGTTTTGGGGTGCCTAGGATAATTTTACGGTTCATGGTTTGCTTGGGTGTTGAGGTGTAGAGGTATTTTTAGGGTTCAGGGTGAGTTTGGGGTTTTGGGTGCTCAGGTTAAATTTAGTGTTTAGGGTGGTTTGGGGTGCTGGGTATTTTTATGGTTCAGGGTGGGTTTTGGTTTTTGGGTGCCCAGGGTAATTTTATGTTTCAGGGTTTGTTTGGGTTTTGTGGTGTAGGGGTATTTTTAGGGTTCAGGGTTAGTTTGGGTGTTTGGGTGCTCAGTGTGATTTTAGTGTTTAGGGTGTTTATGGAGTGCTGGGTATGTTTAGGGTTCAGAGTGGGTTTGATTTTGGGTGGCCAGGGTAATTTTAGGGTTCAGGATTTGTTTAGGTTTTGCTGTGCCCAGGGTCATTTTTGGAATAAGGGTGGGTTTGGGGTTTGGGGCTTAGGGGTATTTTTAGGGTTCAGGGTTGGGTTTGGGTTTTGGGGTGCAGAGGTATCTTTAGAGTTCAGTGTGGATTTGTATTTTGGAGTGCCCAGGGTAATTTTAGGGTTCAGGGTAGGTTTGGGTTTTGGGGTGCCCAGGGTAATTTTAGAGTACCAGGTTTGTTTGGGTTTTGGGGTGTAGGGGTATTTTTAGGGTTCATGGTGAGTTTTGGTATTGGGGTGCCCAGGGTAATTTTAGGGTTCAGGGTTTGTTTGGATTTTGGGGTGTAGGGGTATTTTTAGGGTTCATGGTGAGTTTTGGTATTGGGGTGCCCAGGGTAATTTTAGTGTGTAGGGTGGTTTTGGGTTTTGGGGTGCAGGGGTATTTTTAGGGATCAGGGTGGGTTTGGGGTTTGGGGTGACCATGGGTATTTTAGTTTTTAGGGTGGTTTGGGGTGCAGGGGCATTGTAAGGGTTCAGGGTGGGTTTGGGTTTTGGGGTGCACAGGGTAATTTTAGGGTTCAGGGTTTGTTCGGGTTGGAGGGGTATTTTGAGGGTTCAGGGTGGGTTTGGATTTTGGGGTGCACAGGATAATTTTAGGGTTTAGGGGTATGGGTATTATGGTTGTAAGGGTAATTTTTTAATTTTGGGGGTGTATAGGTGTTGGGATAGAAAGGGTAATTTTGATATTTTAGTGGGTATTAAAATATATATATATATATATATATATATATATATATATATATATATATATATATATATATATATATATATATATATATATATATATATATGTATATATATATGTCATTTGAGATGTCATCAGTGATGTCACTGACCATGTCATGAATGATGTAATATGTGACATCATCAGCAGTGGATTGCGGGTGCGCGATATATAGTTAGTGCAACTAACTATATATGGAATTTCAATGGTTTTGTGTGAGTAAAATAAGGTTTTGTAAATGCGAATTCCTAACTATATATGGTCTATAACCTATGGTTTTTTTCAGTGAATTTTCAAGGTTTTGTAAATGCTAATTCCTAACTATATATGGTCTATAACCTATGGTTTTTTCAGTGAATATATATATATATATATATATATATATATATATATATATATATATATATATATATATATATATATATATATATATATATATATATATATATATATATATATATATATATCACAGAAAAAACCAAAGGTTTCACACCAGTTATAGTTAGGACTTAGCATTAAAAAACCTATGAAATTCTTTGAAAAAACCAGAGGTTTCACACCAGTTATAGTTAGGAATTAGCATTTAAAAAACCTAAGAAATTCACTGAAAAAACCATAGGTTTCACACCAGTTATAGTTAGCTGGAAATTTTACTGACATAAAACCAATGAAATTCCACGTTATAGTTAGTTGGACTCACTATAACTTGCGCGTGTAATGCACTGCTGATGACATCACATATTACATCACTCATGACATGGTCAGTGACATCACTCATGACATCACTGATGACACCATCCAGTGAATGTGTGTCTTTCTGAAAAATAAATATGTTTTATATATGTATATGTAAAAGTCGATGGAAGAATAAATGTTTAAATTATTGTCTTAATTAATGTTTTTAAAAAAAAAATTGATTGGTTAACTGGCTTATTAAGTGTATCTTAGTGCATACATATATTAGCGAGTAATGTTTAAATATTTAAATATATGTATCAGTGTTTCACTTTGTGTATAAGTGGCTGCATGGGTTGGTGAGTAGCTACATGTGTGTGTATATGGGTTATTATATCTTTTTTAGTATCAGTATGAGTGTCTGTATGGTTTGGTGGGGGTGTTACTTAGCACATATATGCATCGATGACTGACTCACTGTTTGTATGTTTTTTGAAAACAGCATATGCGCAGGACTGTATGAGTGAATGAGTGTGTATATGTGTGTATTATTGATTGAATGCCTGTCTCACTAGTGTCTTTATCAGTAACAAGATATATTTTAATCTAGTATATGTGAGTATTGATGTATATAAGTCAGTATATGTGAGAGTGAGAGATTGTAAGAGTTCCTGTTTAAATAAGTATGTGTTTCTATAAGTGGTTGTTTAAGAGAGTAAATATGTGTAAGTTTCCTTAGAAGTAAGGTGGTAGTGTGTGTATATCTGTATATGCAAAAAATGGATGTTTATTAGTTTATTTGCATGTGTGAGTATGTGTGTGAGTAACTTTTTGATGACTGTCGGTGTGTAACAGGTTGTATAGGGGTATCACTACATATGATGAGTGAGTATATGTATGAGTGACTATATAAAACTGTTGGTGAATGTGTGAATGTGTACATAGATGGTGGAATTACTGAATTGGTTGTTGTAACTGGTATGGGTATATCCACTTTTTTGAAAATGTTAGTTTCTATTTTTGAATATGTGTTTCAAGGGTTACTTTACAGTGAAAGGAGGTCCGTCACTCTGTCACAAGGATGGTGTCATCAGTGATGTCATGAGTGATGTCACTGACCATGTCATGAGTGATGTAATATATGATGTCATCAGCAGTGCATTACACGCGCAAGTTATAGTGAGTCCAACTAACTATAACGTGGAATTTCATTGGTTTTATATCAGTAAAATTTCCAGCTAACTATAACTGGTGTGAAACCACTGTTTTTTTCAGTGAATTTCATAGGTTTTTTTAATGCTAATTCCTAACTATAACTGGTGTGAAACCTTTGGTTTTTTCTGTGAATTTCATAGGTTTTTGAACTGCTAATTTTTAACTTTTTATAGGGCTTCATACCTATGTACTTTTTAGTGAATTTCTAAGGTTATTTTTCCGCAAATGTCTTTAGCTGAGAAAGGTATGTTTTTCTAAAAATGAACCCTATATTGTATATTAAGATAATATTTTTGTTTTAAAATAGTATTTTCTTTTTTTTTTATATTTGACTCTGGTGCGCTCCCGGTGCGCGTACCGGTGAACGCCCCGGTGCGTGTACCGGTGAACGCCCCGATGCGCGTACCGGTGCGCGTCCCGTCAGCGCACCAACAAAAAAAAAAGAAAAAAAATAATGAAGGAGTGAGCATGAGGAATGGGGACAGAGAGAGTGGTGTTAAGAGAAAGAGAGTTAGAGGGAGGAACACAGAGGGACTGTGTAATAGATAGTAAGACAGAGAAAGGGTGTAAGAGGAAGTAACTGAGAAAAAGAAAATGAATAAGGGAGCAAAAGAAGAGAAGAAAGAGCAAGAAGACTAAAGCAGAGGTTCCGGGAAAATGTGAATGGGTGATGAAAGTAAAAGGAAGGAGACTTAAGTATGGGGAATGACAGATAGTGACAGAACCAGAGAAAAAAGCAGTAGTGACGGAGGGAAAGAAAATAGCAGTGAGTGTAAGTAAAGAGGAGTGAAAGAGGGTAAATATAAGTGAATAAGGGAAAGACATGGGGAGTGACAGAGAGAAAGAAGAGAAAGAGTAAAGGAAGGATTGTCAGAAAGGGACTAAGTGAACCAGTAAAAAAGGTAAGTGAAGGAGTGTGGATAAGCAGAGGTACTGAAAGAAGTTGAATGTGGTAGGAAGTAAACATGGAGGATAAGAATAAGTGAGGGAAGCAAAGTAAGGAAACAAGGGTGAGGTAGGGTGAGAGAAAAGTAGTGAGGTTAAAGCAAATGGTGATAACAAACTACATTTTGTAAACACACTGACCATATAATTAATGAAAACTTACTTGTATCTGTGAAAGACAAAAGAAAAAACATGTTATAATTAGTAAAAAATATATATTAAAATAGAAGAAACAGTTCAAGAGGTAAAAAATCTAAAAAGTTTACTAAGAAATAAAGCAATAGTGAAGGATACAAAAACAGAAATAAAGTAATGTAGAAAGAGAAAAAAGAAGGAAAAAGAAATAGAAAGAGAACAAATTACTGAAGGTAAGTAAGATACTAAAAGAATGTGAGATACCAAAACGAAATGAGGAAAGATAAGAAAGTAAAAGGAAAATGAGTGAAAAGGAGAGGAGTCTGAATGAGGAACTATTAATAAAAAAGAGGAATACAAGATGACTGAGAGTGAGTGAAGGGGAGTCACAGAGTGAAGGGATGAAGGGAATGAGGTTAATATAGAAGGATGGATGAAAAAGGAGTGAGAGAGTAAGTACACAGAAAAACAAAGAGAAGGACTTAGTGAACTACAGTACAATGAGTGCGAAAGAAAAAAAAGGAGAAAAAGAAAGAAAGAGAGGGGAAGAAAACTAAAGCAGTGGTACTGAGAGAATGTGAAAAAGATAAAAAGCGGTGGAAGGAAGAGAGGAAATGCAGACAGTTCAAATTGGATTGAGAAGTTGTGAATGAAGTGCAGTAAAGGAACAGCGATGAAACAAAGTTAAAAAAAGGCAGTGTAAATGAGTAAAGAGAGGTAAATAAGGGTGAAAAAGGAAAATGAGTGTGAGACAATGTGAATACAATATATATTACACAATGCAAACTATAGAATAACGTCTACAATATGTTACATTGTTTATTTTTGCTGTTCTCAGAATATATTCACTTAAATTAGTGAGTTCAAAGTCTTCATCATATAACAGCGGGAAAAAAACACAATCTAAAAGATTGTGCTTAAAAAAACCCATTCAAACTTACATCTCATATATGTACACTAATCTTTGATTCACTTACTTTTCCGTGAGGCCAAATAGAAGATAGTGAAGGTCCTTTTGGTGGAAAAAAAGTCTGCTGTGCTCTATAACTTCCATTTCACCGACTTCCTATGAAAAAAGATCTAAGAACATCATACCTTACACTTTCCTCACGGCCAATTTGTGTCAGATATATCAGTATGTTTTACTTTGAGATCCACTTACAGTACCTATATGAGATAAATAATTTAAAACATTAGATTAACTAACTAACTAACTAACTTTTATTATCTATTCCCGTCTTCAAAGGCCAATTCCCTTTACTAAAACTTTGGTTTTAAAAACACTAAGTAAGAATTTGTAGAGTCATAAGGCAAACGTTGTTTATAAGTCAAATGAGAATCATTGCAGTAACTCCATCCTTTTTCACATTTTAAGTAGCATGTATAATGTCCTGAAGTTGTCGAAGAACCATCATGATAAATAATAGCTTCAGTTGTAAAGGTTCTTCCTGAAATTGATAACTGAGAAGCCACAACATTTTTGATAGAAGTTGTCAATTTAGTTCCATCAGGTCTACATCGTTGGAAAACTAAAATGATATACTGACCATAACTTTGTAGAAATAATGTGGATAGCATTGGATAGTTACATTGGGTACACACCATATTATGATCTGCTGCTTTAACTAGATTTTTAAATGACACTGATTTACAGTCTGGTAAAGTCAAATATATAAATCTTTCAGTGTCTATTCTAGTATTACTTGATAAACTACAATTGTGGCAGTCATGCTGCCATTGATAAGAAAGGCTGAAAAGATTATCTACATCTACACCTTCATCTTCCAAAACACCAAACATATACATTAAAAATTCCTGACAATCCTGCTGAATGTTCTGTGAAAATTTATCTTGACCAGAACACATATCTAAAATATTTCGAATTTCTGTTACACTTTCTATTTTTGCTCTATCACTGCTACATTTCTCAAACACAGAATTCAATAAACCACACAATCTTTGATCCCGATTTTCAACAATCTGTTCTTATAAAGTTTTAAGAAAAAAAACAACATTAACCACTACATTAGCATAGAAGTTGACACCAGAACTATTTTCAAACTGAAATCCAACAACATTTTCTTCGCAATCCTTTTTCTTTCTGTTTTCAATTACAGTTTGGTCTACTTTTTGTCTTTTTGCTACTACCTCACTGCAATTACTCTCATTTCTTCTTTTTCGGCCTACCACACGTTTTTCAAACAGAGGATATTGAGGCAAATGTGGAGCATACTCTCTTCTTAACCTATTGTATTCTTTAACACAATCTAGATCTGCACAAATTTTTGTCTCATCACGCTCAATCAAGTACAATCCTGATAAAGTTCTGACTCGGGATAATGCCACATATGCCATACCCTCTTTAAACATACATCTTCCAATGTTCACTAAAGCATTATCTACACTTAAACCTTGAGATTTATGAATTGTTACTGCATATGCCAAACAAACAGGAAACTGTTTTCGGCGAACATATAAGTCTTTTACAAGTAAAAATCTAGCAGAACAATGACTGATTTGTTGTACTTGCTCAATGCCATCAAATTGCATTTTTAAAAATTCAATTCCATCTCTATTTCTATAATTCACAAAATCAACAACATAACCCATTGCTCTATTTACCAGACCTCTTTCAACATTTAAATTCCTGCTCAAAATGATACGACAATTTAAACACACATTCAGAGTCTTTTCAAAACCAGCTGTTTTAGAAATACTTTTCTCTAATGAATCCAATTTGGTTTTCAAATTTTCAGACAAAACAATTGTTGCACCCATATGCTCTATTTTATCTATTGCTTCCAGTTTCACAATCTCTTCATTTTCTAACTCTAACATTTTGTTGTTGAAGATGGAACATTCTTGCAGAGTTGGCATCAAACATATCCCAGATTTCTTCTCAGTCATTTTTTTAAAAATATTCTCTGGAAGAATGTTTTCATTTGGATACAAATTTGAAATTAATCGAGCATGTAAAGCTTCTTTCCCAAGCTCGCTTACTTTTCCAATTCTTACATCTTGTAGAATATTTTTATAATCTTCATCCTTTGCCTGTCGCATATTTTGAAGTAGTTTAGCATATTTAATATTTAACCATATATTAACGTTTCCAATGCTTCCAAGGGACTTCCTGGTATCTTCATGCGTGAGCATTTTAAACACTGGTTGTCCTTTTACTGGAGTCAACTGCAATAGGTCTCCAAAAACAATAATGTGTTTTCCTCCAAATAACACATCATACTCTGTTCTAAGAATTTCTTGCATTCTCAAATGCACAAAAGCAAGCATTAGATTTGAGACCATGCTTACTTCATCAATGATAAGAAGTTTCATTTTCTTCAAGACTCTTGAAACTTCAGAACACGCATCTCCAGATAACTTGTTGTAATGCAATTTATTATCATGCTCAACTGGTAGCATCAGTAAACGATGTAGAGTAATCCCTTTAATGTTATGTGCTGCCAGACCAGTTGGAGCAGTTACAACACAAGACAGCGGTGAATCAGTCCTTTTCTGCAGATAATTTGCAATGGCTTTAATTAGAAAACTTTTTCCTGTCCCTGCTTCTCCACTTACGTACAGTCGGACAGGCTCAAATGATGTACATTAGCACTCTTTTTTCTCATGTCTGAATCCATGTTCAATCTGTTCTGTGACTTCATCATATATCTTTTTCTGCTCAACGTTTAGTTGCTTTACCAAATCTTCTAAGTTAACTCCATCCTCTTGAGCTTGTTCCATAGCTCTTTCCACCTCATCCATGGCAGTGGCAGCTTCATTTTGGATAATAGGTCCTCCTAGTGGATCCTGACTCAATGAAGTAGAACTCTGACTGTCTTGAGAACTGTCTCTAGCAATCTCTTCAGCAATTGTGGTTTCTTGCTCTATTTCTTCGTTCAACATTTGCAGATAATTTAGAAAAATAGGACATTCTATGGTATCCTTAGTTGCATTAAAAGAGTCTTCATAACAGAGAAAATCTCCAAGTAGTTCCTCTTCTGTACGCCATGGCTTAAAGAGTTGCAAAAGAGCTAAATAGTAAAATTCTCTTTTGTCTGGAGCTTCGCAACTCAATTTATGATGATTAATCAAATGGCCTTTTTTCTGCTTCACTAGACATCCTTCATAGCCAATGACTGCATATTTTCCATTATTGATATCTTCTGTGATGTTCCTCTTATAACTATAGTTTTGCAGAACTTCATACAAACAAGTGTTCTCAAGGTGAGTACTTCTATTTGGATAGTATGTATCCAACATATTTGTCTTCAAAATATCTGTACTGTTTGGTTCTTTCTCCGCCAAATATTCAATTTCTTGTACAGATTTCAAAACTCGGTTTCGTGTTGCAGCAAGACCTAGACTCACCCAAATGATTGTTCTTGATTTGGCATAGAGACTTGCTGATGATAACCGATCAGAACATTCATATGCTCCAATTTCTCGATGCGACAACATCTTCAGACTGAAACTGTATAATTTCTTGCTTAGACTCTTTTCATGTGAAATGTCCTCCCACATTTCCTTCAGTTCTGTCTTTTTTTTTTTGGTGATGTAAGATGTCACATATCGAGCCACAGCAATAGAGTTGTCAGCAACGAACTGAATATCCATGTTAGCATTCCACATGGACAAAATCACTGGGTTGTAATCGCTGATGTACTTAGATTCTTCGTTTCTTTTTAAATTGTATGTATTTTTGGGAGATTTCCTCGTCACAGTATGTCGTAGAGATGACATCAAATTATTTACTCTTCCCTTAGAAATCACTGGTCGTGGAAACGCAAAACGACATTTCGTGTAGTACTTTTCCTTGTTTTTAAATTTTCGATGACAGTACTTTCCACAACGATGAGATTGAAAACGTAAAACTTGTTGCCTTAAACTGTTTTCTTCAGTAGATTTTGGAACAGCGCATGTTGAATACTCTTCAATGAAACTCATCACTGTTTCATCCGAATCTGATCCAAATTTGGGTGCATCTTTAATCCATAACAACATATGTATATGATGTACCTCTCGCTTGATATTCCTTCCTCCAAAAGAAATCCTAAACCTCTCCAAGGCGAGGATTTTTTTTGTTGGTAATAAAAGACATCATAGCTTCAAATCTATGATTAAAATATCTGCAAACATTCACTGGATCCAAAGAACACAGTTCTCCAGGTGTTTTCAATTCTATATTTTGTATGTTTCCATTTGCCTCTCGAAGAAATTCAAGTAAGTCGTCCCATGCATACTCAGCACAGCTAAGAGTGAGGAACCATGTAGGAGTTCCTAAGTTTCTTAACATACATTTCAATTCTCCATGACGACGAAACCAATACTCATTGGTTCCACGCTGACATGCCATGAGATTGATTAGCTGAGATTCCAAAATACTATCTTGCAGATTGACTTTCTCCATAAAGTCCCTTGCAGAAACATTTTGCAGATGAGCTCCACTTTTCAATATATGATTAACTGCATAAGAAAGACCAGACAAATCACTTTCATACAGTAGATGAAACAAATAAGGAATGCATTGCCGAAACCTTGGATCTTCAGCATATAATCTTAAAGTCCGGTATTCAGCTGCAGGAATTTGAACTGGTCGATCGTCATATCGTCCACCACGACCTGTTGGAAATAACTGTGGAAAACAACGAGCTTCCAAACTTTCTTCCCATACACTAATGGGACTTCCTTTTGCTGCTTTCATTTGAAACAAGTCAATTGCATTCCCCATTACTTCTTTGGAATGCAATGGATGAACAGTATAATGTTCATATATTTCTTCATTTCTAGATACATCAACTTTTTCAATTTGGCCTACTGAACAATCACTGTCTTCTTCTGTAGCTGTTTCCTCTGCTCCAACATAACATCTTTATAGTACTCATTGTTTTTGACCAAATGCAACGTTGCCTTTTTGACTTTCCTAACATCCACTAAATCTTGCCAGATTTTCTTACTCTTTGTCGGAACCCCATTAACTAGAATACCTAGAGGATCCTCTTCTACTCTTTCTACAACAATTGTATCAATATTTTTCCTGACATCTAGAGGCAAATAAACAACTCTTCCCTTTAATCCTCTTTGTAAATCTGTAGGAGGTAATTTCCCTATCTTAGGCTCCATGCGAACAATAGCTTGAAAAGGATGGACACATTGAATCAAAATTGATTCATAAGTATTTAAATCCATCAATTCAGAAGGAATATCTATCAACTGAAGATTATTATGAACTGCTCTAGCAGGCATTCTATTTTCATTTGATTTTTTCAAACAATAATTACAAATACGCTGATCAAAACTCAAATCAAAAGAATTCTCCACCAACAAATAACTTACAAAATCCTTCCATTCACTATTATTTTCCAATTCACATTTTGCATATAAATCAACTAACCTAGTCTGAATCTTATAATGAGTCAGTCGACAACACACACAAGTTAAATTAGGCCTTTCACTTGATTTCACCTTAAACTTGGTAATTTCCTCGTCAAACTTTTCTGTACTTGAAATCTGTCCATTGTCTTCCACATTACCATCCATTACTATATCCATTTCTACACTGTCCTCTTTGTTCCCAAAATAACAAAACTCAATTTCTTCACAAATAGTCTTCACATCCACTATAGATCCATGCAAAAGAGCACTGTTTAACTGTTTAAGCTTAAGTGCTGGCCTTTTTGCATAATTCAACTTTCTCACTAATTTCCTCACCTTATTATGATGCACTGCTAACATCCTAAACTGATGAAAAACACTCGGACATACTTTTCTAGAAAGACAAGCCAGTGAATGCCCATGCAAACCTGTGCTTTCTCTCACTCTTCAAGGATCTAACTCTTGCAAGATCTTCATTTTTTGTTTGAGACTTTTCTTACTATATGTACGTGAGAATTTTCGAAGCAAATCGATTGAATCCTGTCGCACACTACAAATACTACTGCACTTCCATGTGTACACTGGACCCTTAGTACGTCTCCCTAAAACTTCATCAGCTAACACCTCTTCTGCATCTCTAGACACAAGTTTCTCTTTTCCATCACACAACCATCTTTCACCTCATATGCTCGACCACTGGTGTCAACTGCATGCACCAAATAATTTTCCTGAAAGTAACTCTCCGCATTGAAAAATGGCTCAGAACTTGAACTATGCATCCATTCGCCAGAAAATACTTCACAAAAATTAGTCCGATTAATAATTCTTTTCCATCTACTGTTCGATTTGAAAACATCAATTGCCTTATTAAGTATCCTAATTCTATTGATTACTAAAATAAATATTTTTTTCTTAACTTCAAAAGCCTGATCAACAATCTTCTCTACTCTTTTCTTTTTCTTAAAAAAAGCAGTTCTCTGTTTACCTTTCTTATCATTTTTTAGCAAATTTAAAACTACCCTATTACGAAACATTCGCCTACGAATGTCCCTAAATTGATTTACCCTTCTATTGCTATCCATTCTCTTCTCTCCTACTCCAATCGAGACATTTTTTGTGGGCCTCTCCTTCCTTTTTAGATTTGCTGTCTCCTTCTGAATATTCACATTACCAATATCATTTCTTTTTGTAAGACATATGTTGCAAAGAAAAGACTTAATTGTCTTACCAGGAGCTTTTCTGGTGTTTTTTGAAGTAGTCGTTGTAGAGGATTCCATAAATTCTGTTGCTGATGTTCTCCTTTTACGTATGGTATTTTTGATACTTCTTTGCCTTGAAGGCATTTTTGCTTGCTTTTCAAAAGTTGATTTGAATCTGTTGTTCTGAAAAAAAACCACATTAAAGACCCCTATTAGCAAACAACAAAGTAATGACAAAAAGCAATATAAACAATAAATTGAAACATATTTAAGTTTATACAACAGCAACTCAGGGCCTTATTTATGAAAGCCTTGCACCACCAGTGCATCCCATGTTAAAAGAGACATACCGGCGCCACAAGACAATCATAAATAAGACCCAAATATAAATACCATTGATTGGCACCAAAAATCATTTTTTGAATAACATTTAAAAAACACAGGGCAGAACCTATGTACAAGCACTGAATTTCACTTTTGAAACCTCACTGTTTCCCAAAATACAAATCCTCTACCTTGCAAATGTTGATAGCAAGCATTATCAAAAAGCAGAACACAAACCAAGAGCAAAGAAACTCAGGGCCTTATTTATGAAAGCCTTGCACCACCAGTGCGTCACTTTCTTCCCATGTTAAAAGTGACATACCTACGCCACAAGAAAATCATAAATAAGACCCAAATATAAATTCCATTGATTTGCACCAAAAATCGTTTTTTGATTAACATTTTAAAAACACAGGGCAGAACCTATGTACAAGCACAGAATTTCACTTTTGAAACATCACTGTTTCCCAAAATACAAATCCTCTACCTTGCAAATGTTGATATCAAGCATTATCAAAAAGCAGAGCACAAACCAAGAGCAAAGAAACTCAGGGCCTTATTTATGAAGGCCTTGCGCCACCAGTGCGTCACTTTCTTCCCATGTTAAAAGTGTCATACCGACGCCACAAGACAATCTTAAATAAGACCCAAATATAAATACCATTAATTTGCACCAAAAATCGTTTTTAGAATAACATTTAAAAAACACAGGGCAGAACCTATGTACAAGCACTGAATTTCACTTTTGAAACATCACTGTTTCCCAAAATACAAATCCTCTACCTTGCAAATGTTGATATCAAGCATTATCAAAAAGCATAGCACAAACCAAGAGCAAAGAAACTCAGAGCCTTATTTATGAAAGTCTTGCGCCACCAGTGCGTCACTTTCTTCCCATGTTAAAAGTGACATACTGGCACCACAAGACAATCATAAATAACAGCCAAATATAAATTCCATTGATTTGCCCCCAAAATCGTTTTTTGATTAACATTTAAAAAACACAGGGCAGAACCTATGTACAAGCACAGAATTGCACTTTTGAAACATCACTGTTTCCCAAGATACAAATCCTCTACCTTGCAAATGTTGATATCAAGCATTATCAAAAAGCAGAACACAAACCAAGAGCAAAGAAACTCAAGGCCTTATTTATGAAGGCCTTGCGCCAGAAGAGCGTCACTTATTTCCCATGTATAAAGTGATGCACCGGCTGCACAAGGCAATCATAAATAAGGGCCAAATGAAAATACCATTGATTTGCCCCCAAAATCGTTTTTTGAATAACATTTAAAAAACACTGCACAGAACCTATGTATAAGCACTCAATATCACTTTTGAAACATCACTGTTTCCCAAAATACAAATCCTCTATCTTGCAAATGTTGATATCAACCATTATCAAAAAGCAAAAAACAAATCAACAGCCAACAAACTCAGGGCCTTATTTATGAAGGCCTTGCGCCACAAGAGCGTCACTTATTTCCCATGTTTAAAGTGATGCACCGGCTGCACAAGGCAATCATAAATAAGGGCCAAATGAAAATACCATTCATTTGCACCCAAAATCGTTTTTTGAATAACATTTAAAAAACACTGCACAGAACCTATGTATAAGCACTCAATATCACTTTTGAAACGTCACTGTTTCCCAAAATACAAATCCTCTACCTTGCAAATGTTGATATCAAGCATTATCAAAAAGCAGAACACAAACCAAGAGCAAAGAAACTCAAGGCCTTATTTATGAAGGCCTTGTGCCACAAGAGCGTCATTTATTTCCCATGTTTAAAATGATGCACCGGCTGCACAAGGCAATCATAAATAAGGGCCAAATGAAAATACCATTGATTTGCACCCAAAATCGTTTTTTGAATAACATTTAAGAAACACTGCGCACAACCTATGTACAAGCACAGAATTTCACTTTTGAAACATCACTGTTTCCCAAAATACAAATCCTCTATTTTGCAAATGTTGATATCAAGCATTATCAAAAAGCAAAAAACAAACCAACAGCAAATAAACTCAGGGCCTTATTTATGAAGGCATTGCGCCACCAGAGCGTCACTTATTTCCCATGTTTAAAGTGATGCACCAGCTGCACAAGGCAATCATAAATAAGGGCCAAATGAAAATACCATTGATTTGCACCCAAACTCGTTTTTTGAATAACATTTAAGAAACACTGCGCAGAACCTATGTACAGGCATTCAATTTCACTACTGAAACTTGACTATCTGCTTCCAAATATTCTCTATAGAGCAAATAAGTCTAAATTAAATAAATCATTACTTACCTTTACAAATGCTTTGGGAGATTGAAAACAGTGTCAGACACACACACCAATTTTTTTTAGCAGAGCAAAAGGTGTGCACTCAATACACTGAAACCAAGACTGGCATAGAAAATCTCTAACTTTGCACACATATGCCTTATTTCAACCAATCAAAAGTCTTCCCTCACTATTTTCAAACCAACACCCTTCCCCCTCTCAGATCTTTCTATCTGTTACCATAGCAACTCCTTCCTAACTGAACTCTCAGGTTCAAAAGTTTATTCTACAATGTTGCAAATTAAGTCAGCAAGGATGTTTGACCTCTCAATACACCAGCTTAACCAGGGCATTATTGCTTTAAGTGACTTTTTCTTAACCATTCAAATTGCTTCTTACACACAACACAACCATGCACCCTAACTTTCTGTTTTCAACTAACTGAATCCACCAATCATTGCTTGTGATTCAACAGCAGGGAACTCCTACTGTTCCAACTGCCATTACATTCCCACACTTCATCTGACTGCACCAGAACCTTCTCACATCATGTATTCTGTATGGATTATTGGACATAGCTACATCCACTGGGCTCAAAGGTATGCAGCAAGCAGAAATTATCACAACCTTGATTTATCAAATGTAGAAATCAAGTGGATTGGCCAGAGAGGATTGAGATGTCATCAATTGATACCATTGGTGAAAACCTTTTTGCATCTGCCAAACCCTGACCTCTTAATAGTGCACTGTGGTGGAAATGATTTGGGCACTATGACTGGGGTTGGTCTGGAAATGCTTTTAAAGGACACCTTTGATCAATTGATGACACTTATTCCACAAACTGCCTTGGTATATTCCAATATATGCCAAAGGCAGAAATGGAACTGGTCCAACCAATTTTGTCCACAATTTGAGAAAGCACGGAAACATGTGAATAAATCTGTTTCTGCTTACATGAGAGACTGTGGAATGGGTTCAATATACAATAATAACTTGCGTTACAACATGCAAGACATCTACAGAGGAGATGGTGTGCACTTCTCAGATGAGGGGAATAGAATTTTCCTCCTGAATTTAAGACTGTGCATTGGAACCTACTTATAGGTACCTAAATCAGCCACAGAATCCAAAAGCTCTTTTCAGAGCTACCCTACCTCTGATCATTCAAAACGTTTATCTTTTTCTAACTTTTTTCACTATTTTTCACCAAAGTACGCTTCCCGGTACGCTCCCCGGTGCGCGTACCGGGCGCTTCCCCCGCGAAAAATTCATTTTTTTTTTTTTAGCCTTTATGAGCCTCCTAAACCCCCTTCAGAAAACCTAGGGGGTCAGGGGCTGTCTACCGTGCCCCCTTCTACCCATTCCCAACGTTGTTTGTCCTCCATCTTGTGTCTCAATAGTACCGAAACACAAAATGGCGGACTCCCGTAACGCTGCCGGTGCGCGTACCGGGGCGCGCACCGGTAAGCGCTCCCTAAAAAAAGGTGGGAAAGTAATTTACAGAAAAACCACTGGAGACACTTACACCAAATATAGAATAGCCCCTACTACATAGCAGTCCCTACCATTTACCCAAATTTGATGGAATTCCATTGAGACAATTATGCTGTAGGCCTGACTAAATACCCTGAGGTAAATTGCATGACAAAAACACATATGAAGTGTTAGATTTGTCAACCAATTAAAATGTTACTTTCATTATCTAATATTATTTCATGACATTTGATTGGTTATGTACCTGAATATATATAAAGAAAGAGAGAGAAACACAGCCATTTTGACTACTACTTCCTGAAGTACATTTCAAGAGCATTTTCACTGACAACTTAAACTTCTTTTTGAAAGGTAAGATGTTATTTTAAAAACTGAAGTATGTTGTACACTTTAAAATAATTTGGAAAAAAAATTCTGATAGTTATATACTATCCCTCTGTAATAGTTATAGAATAAGATAGACTTCTCTGTTACAGTTATGGATGGAGTTAGGCTTGTCTTGTATAATTATGAATTTACTTAAGCTTTATCATATACACTTTTTTATATTTCTACTTCCAGTCTGATACCATACACTGCCCAAAGATAAAATCACTATTAAAAAAACCAAAGTACCTGTCTGAACTTAAACCCAACAGTGCCCTATCTCTACTGATATATTTTTTTTTAAATGCAAATTACAGCACAAAAATGGAAGGAGAGCAAAAAAATTCCAACAAAATTGTTCTGGAGAGCAACAATAATAAAGTTATTGAACTCAATGACTCAGAATTCATGGATGAATCACGGGACTATGAACTACTTCAATGTGTACAATCAGTAGATTTCCTGATTCAAAATGAGGACATTTCTGACAATCAAATATTAGAAATTCTGTTAAATTTGGAAAAGGAATCTGAAAAATAAATTTATATTTAATAATTCAAAAATTGTTTGAGACATTATTCATTTTTATATGTATTTCTTAAACTAGTACCAAATTGATTATGTTGTAAAGTCAGACTTAAAATATACTATGCAACTTTTTTGTGTTACATAATAAGTTTGCTCATAGTTACTTCCTTTCTCCCACTATATTATCTCTAATGTGTATTTAACATCTCTTTATCATCTCCTGCCTCCATATTGTTTCTGCTTTCCTGACAGACTACGCTATGAATTCCATATACCACAATAACTTCTGTAACAACATGCACGATATCTACAAAGGAAACAGTGTATATTAAATAATAGACTCTGCATTGGTACCTACATGTTGGTACTTAAATAAAAAAAAAGAAAAACAACAAAAAGAACAATTAATAAACATACAATTTAAAAAACTGATTCTTTTTTCCCCATAGTACGCTTACTGTGCGCTCCCCGGTGTGCGTACCGGGCGCTCCCCCCAGGAAAATAAAAAAAATAATAATATTTTTTTGACCCCGCAGGCCCTTTTATGGCCCCCACATCAAACCTACGGGGTCAGGGGGGATCTACCCTACCCCCTTATGGTCAATTCCCCCCTTTGTTTTTGCCACCTCGTGTATCTCGATTTTACCGAGACACAAGATGGCGGCCGCTCCGGACTGTTTCGAATGTTTACAGACACCCGAGAGCCAATCAGCTTTCTGCGCGCAAGTCGCGTGGCGCGCCCGATGCGCTCCCCGGTGCGCGTACCGGGGTGCGCCTCTAGATATATATATTTTTTTTTAACCTAAATTACTCAAAATCCACTGGTGCACATATCTTGAGACATAGCAAAGGCACATCGGGCTACCAGTCCCTACAATTTTGCCAAATTTGGTTGAAATCCATTCAGCCGTTCGGGCTAAAAGTGAAATCGACCGCCCCATGGAAATTAACATGGGGAAAACGCATCTTGGGACCCCCCTTTTATCTCAGCCCCCGCTTGACGAATCCCCCCCAAACTTTCAGGGAAGGACCGGAACGCCGCGAGGCCATTTTTGAGGACATTTTCAGTCAGATTCGTCAACCGGCGCCAAAGTTATTCCAAATAGAATTTTGAGATTTAACATTGAAAAAAATCCTAACTATAACTACCTACTGGCGACCGCCAGTAGGTAATATATATATATATATATATATATATATATATATATATATATATATATATATATATATATATATATATATATATATATATATATATATATATTCAAAACACAGGTAGTCCCAATTGAGTCGCACACGAGGCAGCAGAGAAAAATTACCAGCCTTTTAATGTGAGGTATGGAAGTACACGAGTGGCAGGCTACAGTGTACAGCTTCCCCTTTGAGCCTGACGCGTTTCAAGTTTCCTCTTCTTCAGAGGCTGCCGGGAAAGTTCGTGCAGTGGCGGGCAGGCAGTCCCACAATTAAATACTTAGTCACGCCTCCAGGCGATATACAGGAATTGTGGGATATGTAGTGCCCAAGTATTCTCCCTTGATTATGGAGCACTAATAGCTGTGGTCGATGGAGCCCTAAAGTGAGCCCCCGCCACAGTGTACTTCCTCAATCCTGCCCTGTTGCTCCACATAGGAGGTAGATCCATCCTCGTGGCCCCTTCAGAATTGCAGGTTGGTGCGGTACTCGGCGGATGGGCGTCCGCCATTAGATTCAAAACACAGTTAGTCCCAATTGAGTCGCACACGAGGCAGCAGAGAAAGGTTACCAGCCTTTTAATGTCAGGTATGGAAGTACACGAGTGGCAGGCTACAATGTACAGCTTCCCCTTTGAGCCTGCACTGCACGAACTTTCCCGGCAGCCTCTGAAGAAGAGGAAACTTGAAACGCGTCAGGCTCAAAGGGGAAGCTGTACATTGTAGCCTGCCACTCGTGTACTTCCATACCTGACATTAAAAGGCTGGTAACCTTTCTCTGCTGCCTCGTGTGCGACTCAATTGGGACTACCTGTGTTTTGTATATATATATATATACACTTACATTAACCACTTTTACAAAGTATATGCCTTTACGTTGTAATGGTATGCGTGGTAAAGGGATATGCGGTGTAAAAGTATGCGTTGTGATGGAAAGGCATTATAACAGCACTTGCGTTGTTACAAATGAGTTGTGATGGTATGCGTGGTGTTGACATGCGGGATACACCAGAGACTTGCCTGTTGTGCCGCCATCGGGCGGAGCCGTGAGGTGAAGGGCGGTAGCTGACCAGACACCGGGAGACGCCGGGAGCAGGCGAACCACAATCCCCAGCAGCCAGTGGGGCGGCAGCGCGCTCGTGACGCGCAGAGAGCGCCCGGAGGCGCCTGTAAAAGGCTGACCCCCCGGGAGCCCAGGGGGGAACACCAGAGACTTGTCTGTTGTGCCGCCATCGGGCGGAGCCGTGAGGTGAACGGCGGTAGCTGACCAGACACCGGGAGACGCCGGGAGCAGGCGATCCACAATCCCCAGCAGCCAGTGGGGCGGCAGCGCGCTCATGACGTGCAGAGAGCGCCCGGAGGCGCCTGTAAAAGGCTGACACCCCCTCTCGCCCCGCGAGTCGCGTGCGGGAGCGACCGGGAGAAGCCCGGGACAAGGGCGGGGCCGTCTGTGGCCATCAGGGGCCAGAAGAGGCCGGACTGGGCCACCCCCCTTTGGTTTGAACTGTGAGTACATGTAGGTGATTAATCGTGGAAACAACTTTGTTCCCCTTGTTTTAAAAAACTAATCATTGAGACCCCTGATGAACCCCAAAATGTCAGTCCAAAGTACTCTACCGGATAACTATTTACTGAAAGTGGTCTCCAGAATTAACAGTGACAGAAGGAAATCACTGGGAAAAAGTACTGTTCCAGACCTCCTAATGACTCAGTCTGCGGATGTACATAATTATAATAACACAGATAACATCGCCAAGGAGACTGACATTGTAGCGGAGCATGATAATACTGGTGACAATGTTGATTTAACCACGGCTACAGACAATTTGATAGGGGGGGAAGACGACCCATGTGATAATTCTGGGGGTACTCCTCGGCAATCTGTTAGGGCTACCAAGTTTATGCGAGCCTGTAGGAAATCGGCTCCTAAGCGAGGTAATCACCCCACTAGAAAGAATAAAAAAAATACCACTCACATGGAGAATACTGAGGAAATAGGGTCTTCGGTAAATGATAAATTTGTTTCCATTAAGCCCGATCAAATTGATCTATTACTGAGTACTATCTACAGTAAATTTAATATGGTGGTAGAGCCCCTGTTAACCAAAATAGGAGATCTACAGGCGGAAGTAGTTAGGCTGAGGGGCGTGGTGGACCAGCATGCTGATAAATTGGAAAAGTCTATATCAGATATTAAAAAACCAGCGTGCACAGCTACTGTCCCTACAATAGATAGGGTGCAGCCCCTATCCACAATTAGTGCCCCCCCACTAACACCAGGAAACAACCATCTAAAGAGCTACCTGTACCGTCACTTACTATGACCCAGGAGGCCCAGGAGGCAGGTAGACCTTCAAAGCAATCAAATGCAGGGGCGACAAGCACTATGTCGGGTACTTCACAGTGCAATAGACCTACATTACCAACCCCTAGGACAGCCTCAGCACCAGCGGTCTTAGCTCCACCAGCTGTCACAGGGGGAACTAATGGGGTACCCATACGGATATGCAGGCGTCCAGTTGATCTCCCACCTGATTGTGTACCCTATGTTGTGGTTTTAACTAATGTCCCGATCTTAACCCAGCTCCCTAACGATCAGGAGACGGCGGAATCTTTGAGGAATAAAACAATTTCCTGGTTAAACCGCCATTGTGGTTACCCAGTTGGCTACTCTGATCAAATGATCTCTATCAGAAGAGTCAATTGGATCGGTAACACTAAAAAAGCATGTGGGGGGGATTGTGTGATCATTAATTTTAAGCACCCACAACACGTTGCGACTGTTCTGCTTAGAGCAGCCGCAATCACACAGGCAGAGACAGAAGTAGTTGCTAGACCACTGGGCTATTTTTATAATCATCTAAGCAGGCAACCTCCTGCTAATTGTAAGGAGAGGGCAACGAGTAATTTTACTTATCCGCCTTTTGGAAACAGACCTGCGTTGTCTAACTTTTGCCCCGGTATACAAAATGGTTTATTCACCCCGCCGATGCATATGGTGAATCCTATGTCAGGCGGGAATAATTCTTTAACACATACCCCCAACCCATTTGTAACCTTTGGTAGTACTCCTTTGTTTGATAGTGGGGTGGTCTATCAAGTTCCAACTCAGAACAGGTATCAGTCCCTGAGCTACTTAGACCAAAATGACTGACATGAGATGGACCCTTTATGGGACTCTGTAAATAGTAATAACATTGAAGAAGTAATTATATCTGTAGATGAATTGGATAATGATGTGTGCCTAGACTGTACACCGATAGGGGGAGAAGTCTCAAATTCAATGTATAATATAGAGCTTTTTAACATAGGGAATAACATGCCCATATTTAGTGATGAACAGCTTATTGTAAGTCATGAGAGAGAAAAGGTAACTTGTCATATCGTCAGCTGGAATATTGCAGGACTAGTGGCCAAGGAGGATACGTTAGGATGGAAGGATTTCGTGCATTTATTTGATATTCTTTGCCTTCAGGAAACCTGGTGCAAAAATTTTAAAGGCATCGATGGTTTTGTATCCTATGAACTCCCAGCCTTGGCTTCAACCCATGGTAGAGCTAAAGGAGGGTTGCTGGTGTTGATTTCAGTTAAATTACCCATCTCAGTGAAAAAGTATGTAAAAGTGGGGGCTCATTCTCAAATTCTGTGGCTAACACAAAAAGCTGGTAGAAATATACTTTTGATTAATTTCTACAATAATATATTTGATGGCACTAGACATGTTACAATTAATGAATTAGATAGGACACTGTATAATCTTGTGAAGAATTTTAATGGCCTATTTGAATTTATTTTTGTGGGGGATTTTAATGTTTCTGTTTGCCCACTATCTTCTCAGAAGTTATGCGGTGTGTATAACCGTCTGGGAGATGCTGATGTCCATTTTCCCCATTACACCTATGGGGAAACCCTGAATAACTTTTTGATACAGCATGATATGGAAATTATGGAAAATGCCAAAAATGATGTGGGCGAAAATATCCCGACTTTTATAGGAAGGGGCGCTAACACTATTATTGATTTTATCTGCATGTCTTCAACCCTTGCTCCGTTATGCCCAATGCCCAAGGTGATTGATATTATGTCAAGTGATCATAACTGTTTGATTACTGAATTAACTTTCTGGAACAATATCTATGTACATGAACAGGGTAATATTGTTAATATTGAACCCCATAGACAGAATGGGTATAGACTAAGGTGGAAGGGGGGAAAAGCGGATATAACATCTGAATACATCATTTCTAGTTGTCTGATGGAAATCACGGCAATTTTAGAACAGGATGAAACCTCGGCCGCCAGTATTGACTACTTTAATAGAATCAATTCAACCATTAACAAGAAGTTTACCAAAGAGGCTGGGCACAAGAATAGGTGTAAAAGGGGATGGTTTGATCATGCTTGCTCTATTGCCCAGAGGGATCTTAAAGAGGCTTTAGCAGCTAAACCAAGGGATAAGAGTCTGGTGAGTCAACTTAGGCAGGGTTATAATTTGATCCTTAAACGTAGAAAAGCTGAGTTACAGCAGGAAGCGTGGGACAACCTTAGTCAAGCAGCGGATATGAAAAACTGTACCCTGTTTTGGTCCACGGTGAATAGTCCATTCCTAAAAGATGAAAAGGCACCAGAACTCACATCAAATGTGAGTATGGAATCTTGGATCCAACATTTCTCCATTATTTTTGATTCAAGTAATATAACAGTTTCCCATGGAGAAGGCTGGCCCATCATAGCCTTAGATATCACTATAGATGAGGTCATGGCTAGTATAAGAACCAGTAAAGGAGGGAAGGCCCAGGGGCCGGATGGTGTGGTGTCCCCATAGACGTGTAGAAGACTGTACCGGAGATTTGGGGTCCATTGCTGACCAAAATCTTTAATGCAGCCATTTGTTGTAAAATACCGTTTACTTGGGAGGAATCAATAATCGTCCCTATTTACAAGAAAGGTGACCGGGGCGATGCCAAAAACTACCGACCAATATCCTTACTGGACTCATCTGTCAAAATTATGAGTAGGGTCCTTCTAGTAAGACTAGAGGAATGGGCAGAAAGCAATGAGATCTTAAGTAATTGCCAGTTTGGATTTAGAAAAGGCTGTGGCACCATTGAACAGTGCCTGAATCTAGAGCTTTTGGTAGGGAAATATACCCAGGCCAAAAAAGGGTCGCTTTATTTATGTTTCGCTGACTTAAGCAGCGCATTTGATCTGGTAGACCACGCTATATTATGAGTCAAATTATTAGAAATGGGGGCACCTGAAGGTATAATATACTTCCTCGCCCGCCTATACGAAAAGCTTAGCACCAGTGTCCGTTATGGACCTAATGGGGAGTGTACGACTAAATTTGGGATCGGAAGGGGGATCAGACAGGGGTGTGTTTTAGCACCCCTGCTTTTCACCCTCTTCATAAACGAGGTAGATTCTGTCTTGCAGACAGTCACGGCGGATGCCCCTAGAGTTAATAATCTTAGCATACCTGTATTACTTTATGCGGATGACGCAGTGTTACTGTCTAGGACTCCCTTGGGTCTTCAACGGCTGATGGACCGTTTTGTACGGTTCATCAAAAGCAGGAAACTGGTGATTAATAAATCAAAAACATATGTGATGGAGTGTGGGCCCGGAAGAGCCAAAATGAAAAGTAAAACCCAATATTTTATTGATGGTGAATTGGTCAAAAAAGTTGATAATTTTTGCTATTTGGGAATTACTTTTTCCAACAATAGGAGCTGGGCCACCGAACATAATGTTGTCAGAACAAAGATGATTAGGAGTGCTAACGGGGTCTTTCTATTTGCCAAGAAGCTGGGGAATAGACGTATTAAAGACATGTTAAAAATCTATCAATCCAGATGTCTTTCTGCGTCCCTTTACGGGGCTGGTGTTTGGGGTGTGTCACCAGCGAGGAGCCTTCAGGTAGAGGAGAATATCTTCCTGAAAAGGCTCCTGTATTTACCCAAGTCTACCTCCAACTCCTTGGTTCATAAGGAAACAGGGATTCAAGCCCTCAGTGATATGATTATGTTAAGACCCCTACTATTGTGGCGCTCCATTTGGCTCAGTGATGGTACCTCATTGAATAGAGCAATTATTGAGGACTGTCTCTCATTAGACCAGTACTTAAAGATCCCTTGGATTAAATACATTATTGAATGTTTCCAAAAGATTTTTGGGACCAATGTGATTATTGATCCTTACAGTGTCTTGGATATCTCTAAATCAAATATGAAAACAATTTTCTTGAATTATTGTAATGAAAGGCATCTTTTGGAGGATTCTAAATTACCCACATGTGTACTGTACAATAGCATGAACGATTTTATTGGTTTTCATCCGTATTTGTCACAGGTCACTAGAGTTTCGCACCCGTTTGTACTAACAAGAATGAGAATGGGAATAGTACATTATCTCGTTGCGTGCCCTAACATTAAAATGCGCCCTATTGGCCCCTGTGAATGTGATAACAAAACGGAACAGAGCACTAAGCACTTTTTATTAACATGCGAACTGTATAGGGAATTACGGAAATTCTACCTAAAGACAATGTTAAATAGATTTGGAGTGAGAACAACTACGGACGCTATGAGACTGATTTTTAATTTGAATCATCCGGACATTTGCTTTTTTACTGCCACATTCTTGCTTAAAGCTATTAGCGCCAGGAAAAGTATGTGTTTTTAAATATTTTAAATGTTTATTCCATCCCCCTCTGGATATTATGTATTATGTGTTTTCTTTGATGAAATGTGTAATGTTTAATGAAATGTTTGTATCTGTAACTGTATGTGCTTTTATGGACATGTTTTTTTAATGTTCAGAATAAAGCTTTATAAATTGAAATTGACATGCGGGATAACATCATATATTCTGTGTAATATTATAATAGGGTGCAGCTTGACTTCTCCCACTAGCATTAGGCCTTTGCTGAGTAAGACATAGTAGGTTCTGAAATAGGTGAAGTCTCTCTGTGCCACCCTCCATAACTCAAGAATACGATTCTCTTGGAGTTTCCATTTAAGACTGTTTGAAAATGCTCCCAAATCAAGGAATGCTCAGAGGAAATCAACTTTCTATAATGTCTAGTGCGCTCTTGTCTTAAGGCGGTGAATATGAAGCACTTATGAAAGAGGATGGCATATCCATTGTGCTTGTTTTGGGCTGGAAAGGGAAAAGCTAAGGAACAGTGTTTGTATTGGAGATGGGTCTTATCTTTTTTGAGAGGTCAGGGAACACCAGATCTTAATCTATTTGTTATTGGGGTTCAAGCCCCTAAAATTGAAGGAAACAATCCAAACCATTACCCCTTAGCCCCTAAAATTGAAGGAAACAGTCAAAACCATTACCCCTCCGTAAGTGTAATGTAACTAACAATCATTAAAAGTGGAAAGCACAAGCTCATTGCACCCTGTATGTAAAAAAGTAATCATAGTCTGTATTTAAGTTGTATACTTCCATGGGCCTCCTAGGCAAGTCAACTCTGCTTGCCCTATGGTTCTCAGGTCACCAGTGGTATCAGGGTTGGTTATTTCCTCCCCCTGAGCTCTGTCCTCTAGTTTTTATCTTTGACAAACCTAGGTCTTTGTCAATGGCTCTATTTTCTGCGTACCTTTGGCTCCAGAAAATATAGCTGTGTCCCACAATCCACACTCTAAGCATCTTGAAAGGAGGTCTGGACGCACTCAGATGGTCTCTGTAAATGAAAAAGCAGTTTGAAAAGTAAGATTTTTCTAAAATGGCGGATAAGGTGCAGTTTTGAAAAAAGCATAGAAATGATTGGCTGTTTAAAAGCATTCTAGTCTGAAAAGTAGGGTGCATGTTTCTGTTTTTTAAAAGTATATTTCTTATTGGTTAAGAAAACTGTTTGAATTGAACATTACATAGGATAAGGTAATATTTTGAAAAGTCAAGCACACTTGCTGTTTGGATTAGCAACATTGTGTGCTGAACTTGTGACCTTTGCGGCGAGTTGAGTGTTCCATGTAATGTTACCTTGGTAACAGGCAGTAAGCAGATTGGGGGTAGGGTTCAAACTTATGTCAATTGGAAAAGACTGAAATGTGTAACAAATAGAAATGTGTGTTAGATTTTGAATTAATGTGGGAAGCAATATGATTTGATATTTACATGTATATGTGTGCAGAATGAGAGGGAAACGTTGCCATATATTTGGTTTTGCTGAGTAGTGCAGTACAGAGATTCTGTATAAGAAAATCTGGTGTGTTACTGACATTCTTCTTAATCTACAAATCAATTTGAAGGGTAGATTAGTAATTTTGAGGAGTTTTATGTGGGGTTTTCGTTTTTAATATATTTAATGTGTTTTTGGTACACAGACATAATATCGAAATTTAAATATCGATATACAATTATATCGAAGTTTAAATATCGATGTAACACAATATCGAAGGTAAGTAATTTCGACACTATTTAATATCGATATCAGTAATATCGAAGTTAAATATATCGATGTGTAGTAATATCGATGTAAATAATTTCGATGTTATTAATATCGATTTTCTAATAATGTTTTTGTATATTATAATGTATATAATATGTTTTTAAGTATTTATTTATGTAATATAATTAAATTTAGCATTTTAGTTCAGTAGCGGGTTGTGGGTTTATAGGGGAATAGGGTGGGAAGTAATTTAATTATGTTAAAATAAGTATTATTAGTAGGAATGAATAATTAATTTTAATTAATTGGTAAATAATTTTAATTAATTGGAATTAATTTATAATTAATAGATTAATTGATAAATATGTTATGTAGCGGGTTGTGGGTTTATAGGGGAATAGGGTGGGAAGTAATTTAATTATGTTTAAATAAGTATTATTAGTAGGAATGAATAATTAATTTTAATTAATTGGTAATTACTTTTAATTAATTGGTAATAAATTATAATTAATAGATTAATTGATAAATATGTTATGTAGCGGGTTGTGGGTTTATAGAGGAATAGGGTGGGAAGTAATTTAATTATGTTAAATTAAGTATTAATTAGTAGGAGTTATAAAATAATTTAAATTAATTGGTAATTAATTTTAATTAATTGACTAATCGATAAATATTGATTAATTGATAAATACGTTCTGTAGTGGGTTGTGAGTTTATAGGGGAATAGGGTGGGAAGTAATTTAATTATGTTAAATTAAGTATTAATTTGTAGGAATTATTAAATAATTTTAATTAATTGGTAATTATTTTTAAATAATTGGTAATTATTTATTTAATAGTTTATTTTTTTGATTAATAAATGTTATTTTTTATTTATAAATATGTTACTTTAACTCCTACCCTATCCAACACTTTCCCTACTGTTGCACTCTCTGGAGTGGGAATAGTAATTTTAACCCCTACGCTATCCAACATTTTCCCTACTGTTGCACTCTCTGGAGTTGGAATACAAATTTTTAACCCTACGCTATCCAACACTTTCCCTACTGTTGCCCTTTCTGGAGTGGGAATAGTAATTTTTACCCTTACGCTATCCAACACTTTCCCTACTGTTGCACTCTCTGGAGTGGGAATAGTAATTATTACCCTTACGCTATCCAACACTTTCCCTACTGTTGCACTCTTTGGAGTGGGAATAGTAATTTTTACCCCTACGCTATCCAACACTTTCCCTACTGTTGCACTCTCTGGAGTGGGAATAGTAATTTTTACCCCTACGCTATCCAACACTTTCCCTACTGTTGCACTCTCAGGAGTGGGAATAGTAATTTTTACCCCTACGCTATCCAACACTTTCCCTACTGTTGCACTCTCTGGAGTTGGAATACTAATTTTTAACCCTACGCTATCCAACACTTTCCCTACTGTTGCACTCTCTGGAGTTGGAATAGTAATTTTTACCCCTACGCTATCCAACACTTTCCCTACTGTTGCACTCTCTGGAGTAGGAATAGTAATTTTTACCCCAACGCTATCCAACACTTTCCCTACTGTTGCACTCTCTGGAGTTGGAATAGTAAATTTTACTCCTACGCTATCCAACACTTCCCCTACTGTTGCACTCTCTGGAGTGGGAATAGTAATTTTAAACCCTACGCTATCCAACACTTTCCCTACTGTTGCGCTCTCTGGAGTTGGAATAGTAATTTGTACTCATACGCTATCTATGTTTATAATGTTATTATTATTAATTTTATGTAGTTATTAATTGTTATTCATAATATTAATTTATGTTTATAAAATTATTTATATATATGTATTGTATGTATTTTATTTGTACTTTTATGTTGTTATTAATTATAATTTATATTAATATTGTATGTATATACATTTATTTTTATAATATTATATTTTTATATATTTATAAGTTATTAAAATAATTCATTTAGAGTTATTATGAATGAAAAATATACTATGTATTATACATTTATTAATAATTATTATTTTTTACATTAATTGTTAATATTTTATAATATAATATATTTTTAAACATGTTTATTACATTCATAATTATTATTTTGTTAATATAACAATTTTATTTAATTAAAAGATAACGATATTTAACAAAAAACTATATATTTTACATTCGATATTTTTTTTCCGATATTTTGGTACTTACCTTTTTAAAGATAGCATCCCGATATTTTGTCCTTCGATATTTTTGTTGCGATATATTTGTATATCGATAATGTGTCTGTCGATAATTAGTCAGACATTCGTGTTTTTCCTGGTAAAATCCAGGTAGTAGTATTCCTTGTCTAAATTACATTGTGAGATTTACCAGCCCCTTGCGCCACCAGTGTATCACTTTGCGTGACGCACCAGTGGCACAGCCTGCTAAGGGATATTTACAAGCACAGGTAAAGTGACCCCCCGTGACTTAACCTGTGCTTGTAAATATCGCCCTTGTTCACACAACTTTTTGCATGTTAAGAGCGTGACATGGGTGTTGCTGTAGGTGTTCCCATGCATTTCCAGATTTATGAGAAATCGTAAAACTGGAAATGCGTCAATTTGCTGCGTCAGTATAGGGGTGGCGTAGGCAAGAGAAACGAGAAGAAATGTTTTCATTTGTCCTTGTTTTTTCCTCTTTCAAAGCGTGCTATATTCTACAGCACACTTTGAAAGAGGAAAATGCGTGCAGTGATTGCTTTTGTGCAGGAAGGGGACCTTTCATTCAGAAAAGTAATCTCCCCATGGCGCAGGCATCCTTGCATCATGGTGCAAGGGTGCCTGCGCCGATGCATGGCAGCTGTTTCTGCGCTAGATCAGGGGAGACCACAGGAATGCAAAATATCATTATACATATGTCACATTCCAGTGCTCTGAAAGTGCAGTAGCGTGGCACAGCTAAAGGGTTTGCAGTGCCACGCTGAAGCACTTTCTTGTAGATCTGCTCCGTGGGATGTGGCAGTCATCTCACTTGTTGCAGACTAGTAATTATTTTTTGGTAAATAGAAAGGATAGTGTTATTTGTCTACAATCACACTGTGAGTCAGTGTGCATTTGGGAAAATTGTGACAGAAGCATTTGAGTACGTCATGTGTTTGCAGGCAGGAAACATCCTTAACAACGAAGCGTGAAAAACGACTGACCTGAAGAAGGAATCCTAAACAACGACCAATCTGTTAACCACGACATCCTTAACTACGATTTACACGAACGACTTCCCTAAACCACGAAAAAAACGATCTTGTGACTGGACAAAAGATGGCACTATTTTATTAACAATGAAAAGCCTGGCTCCCAAGACTGCCAAGGACGTCATTTCCTATAAGTTAAAGATTTACTAAAGCAATCACATCACTTTTCAAATCAATCATGGGCAATTTTTAAGTCAGACACTTTTTGGGAAGCATTTCTGCCTTTTCCTTTTAAGCTTCTGTGTACTTTATTGAAAAAAGAAACGAACACAAAGGGTTATTATTTGCATCAAAATAAAAGGACAACATGATAAATTAAATGCACTTCAGCCTAGTTTTTTTCACATAACATCAATGCAATGATCGCGCTCAGAATGAGGAATTGTTTTATATGACTGTGAGGCTTTTTTTAATTCTTTGTTTAAGTATAATGGTTTAGAACTTACAGGCATGTTGTGAAAGTACTACTGGCTGGACGTGTATTCCCCACCATCCTCATCAGGGATCTTATATTGCCCAGGTCCAGCATGAGTACCAATTTCTATTAAGGTTATTACAGTGTATTCTGGGACTCGAAGTCCTGTTTCTAACACTCTAAACTGAGGGCGAGGAGACCCAGCATCCAAAGCTAAACCCTGGGCTGGGTGAAATCCTCATCCTCAGTTCTGGGCCCAGGTTCGATTCCCGGTAAGGATGGGGACTTATTTCAACTGGATACTAAACATATTTTTCGAAGTTTTACATCGCAAGTCTTTTAATACATACATTTAGGCTTTACTCGACTTTCCATCTGTAATAACAAAGTCACCTTTCAGGGACAGAGACAAAGCACGGAGAGAAAAGTGAATGCAGCTTCTCAAAGCTTATTCTTCACAATGGATGTATTACCGGAAGCGTTGGGAAATCCAGGAGGCCTGTGTCTATTAATTTGCTTAGAGAAACACCACACTGATGGGCACTTCATTGTAAATCAGTGACACATAGAGATGTGTAGGGTTTGTGAAAAAATTCCTAGGCAGTCTAACCAGTAGGCAAACAATTAATCTGACCCAATAGCAAAAGGAACATTCAAGAAATAAATTTAAAAAACAAGCATACTTTTAATTGACATAGTAAAAATCATATAGGGACCTGAACAAATATCAGACTATATGATGAAATCATACAATAATCAAAACATATACAATTAATACATAAAATAAAAAAAAAAGATTTTAACAAGTTAATAAAAAGACACCCTAAATCATAAGTGGTGCCTAGAGTGCAATAGCGAATAAGAACTCGACGCGCGTTTCGGCAGAAAACGCCTTCCTCAGGAGTCACAGTTGGTTATCTGGAAGTATATATAAAAAGCGTATATAAGGTACAATTCTTATGTATTGTAAACACACAAGTCAAAAATACATTATCTAATACAACGTAAGTCACCAGAGCATAACATTCTACATTTCTAACAAGAATATCCTTTACGCTATTCGGTTCAGACTTGCTCATTTGTTTCCCACATGTCACAAGATGGACATGTCTTTTCACTAGATTGTGTCGTACTCAACTATCAAGAAATTCTAATGTGCAGAACAACATATACCAAGTGAGTGAAAATTGCACTGATAACATAAAGATTGTCGTTACCATAATACAGTGAATATTCCAGAAATGAATGCATATATTGGTAATGACTTACATTTGGATACTGATGACAAGCAGATGATATCTTCATTCAAGATAAAAAACAAAACAGGCAATAGATGTTCCTGGGCAATAGAGACAAAAATGACATAGTAAATCTTTCTAATCGTGAACCAGAGATTTTCATAGAGTCCAATGAACACACGATGTCACATGAATGCACAAAAAGATGAAGGACTATGCTAGGTACAAAAGCAATTCAGAGGAAATAAACCTCTAAATGTAGGAGAGATGCAGTCCCAGACGAACACAGAAGTTTAATGATATGGGCATCATGTTGGCAGGTACGAGTTAAATTGACTCATATTCATGCAACAAATTTGCGAATTATAAGCACAATACCTGTGAAAACGAGTCTGAAGTTGCTAAGCTGTAATCAGTTGCTGGTCGTCAAAGGTAATGGAACAGTTCTGTAAATAACATACGATGTATCTGGGGGAAGGACAGGATAAATGAAATGTAAGGAAAAATAGGTCACATATCTTGGTGCATTCGAAATTCCATATTGGAGCATGACAAGATGTAATACTACTGCGTACCTCATATGTAGAAGTCACGCATTAAAGGATATAATGCTTCGGGCTCAGGCAAGAGCTATTATCATCTTAAACTCTCCGTGTGGGGAACGATGGCTGTGAGGAAAAGATATACGTATATGTATCTCAATCAAATCACGTTATTATAGGTGCTCAAGTAAAGCTATCCACATAGTCAGACTGTCATATAATTACCTGGGGCGGATGTTGTATAGCCAAGAAGCGATGCCCACTTGAAAGGTATACAAAAGGCCCACTTGAAAGGTATACGAAAAAATGCAAGAATGTTCGGACCCTTTCTTAATGATGCACGAACAGCTAGCTGTGTAAAAAATATAAGTCGCCCGAGATATAAATAGACCAGATTAATCTTGTGCTCAATAATGTTCCTAAAAGCAGTGTCAGCGCCGAACTGCCCCATAAAATTCAAACAGATAATTACCTTAATGAATGTTTCAAAATATCAAAACCGGCAACGTGCAGTATTAGCGTTTCAGCAAAGTTAACAGCCCCAGGACGAAAACTGTAGCATGTAAAGACGCGTATAAGTCTGAAAGCAAAATGACAGGCATAAAGTTATCGATGATGTTCCTAAAAGCAATGACAGGTTCGGACTGCCACATAGAGTTCAAACAAATAATTCCCTTAATATGTGTTCCTAGATATCAAAATCCGGCAATAAATAGTGTTAGCGTGCGCCAGAAATAACAGCCCCAGGACGACAACTGTGGCATGTAAAGACTCGTATAGGTCTGTAAACAAAATGACAAGCATAGAATTGCTTGTTATAAAGGGAGGGTATAATGTGTGCAACACGATAAAAGCACACACATAAAATAAACTTTAAATGCAATTATTATTTTTTTATTTAAATATATTTTTATTTTTCATCTATAATACAGTGTCCAATCAGAAGAAGATTACTTAATTACAACAACCCCCCTCCCACCCCCCACCCATCGAGACCTGAAGAACCATTAATGTATTAAAATGGGCGCAAAAACACAGCAAGTAGAACACAGAAAGAACGAAAAAGAGAAAGAATGGAAAATAAAGAAGAAGGCGCATAAACGATGAGGAGCAGGATGAGAGGGGATTAAGCAAGTAGCGAAAGAAATTAGAAAATAATTCTTTAATACATTGCTAGCTATCTCCCCTGGTCATGTTGTCCTTGTTGCTCAATCCAGGTAGAGAATTTCCCCCACACCTCAGAACCTATCTTTCTCTTTCTTCGTCCTTTCTTAGTGTATATTGCCTTTTCAAAGTGGAATGTAGCAACCAGTCTGGCCAGCCATTGTGCAAAAGAGGGGGAGTCAGTGTCCAGCCAGCCGGAGGAAACACAAATCCTCCATATTGCCATTGCTATGAAAACCAGCCCTTCCTCCTTAATCCTGAGTGAATCGGATTGAGTCCCCAGAAGAATGGTCGTAGGGTTTAACACAATTGGTTGGTCATTTATTTCACTAAGTAAATTTTGTATTTTAAGCAAGGTTGGGGCTAGTTTAGGACAGGTTGCAAAAATGTGTATTGAATCTGCCCCTACGTCGGAGCATCGCGGGCATAGTGTTCCTTTCCCGGATCCCCATTTAATAATTTTATTTGGTGTCATATAAAGAAAAAAAATTGTTTTAAAGTGTTGTGCTTGTAATTTGGCGGAAATTAATATCTGTTGTGATAGAAGCAAAGAATTATAAAAAAACTTTGAGGCGACTCAAGTTTGACATGCCATTTCGTGGAGATGGATTCTAGGTCATCTGAGGTTTGCCTATTAAGCATTTGGTAAATACTTCCAATGCGGGGGATGGTAATATTACGTAGAGCATGTAATAATTCAATTTCGGCAAACCCAGTAGTTCCACCCACCTTCCTGGATAGGTAGCCATGGATAGACAGATATTTAAATAGGTCTTGACTTTTTAGTTTGAATTTGGATTGTAGATCTGTGAACGATTCAATCCCCCCATTTGTGATCACGTCCCCAAGTTTTACTATTCCGGCCCTATGCCATTCACAGAGGTAAGAAGGACTGAAAATAGCTGGTAAATTATTGTTATTGATTATGGGAGAGTAACAATTAAATCTGCCAATTCCAAATATTCTCCGGATATGGCGGAATACTTTAAATGAATTCATTAGAGTCTTGAATTTTACCCGATTATAGTACCCATATGTTGTTTCGCAAAGTAGACAGCCCCAGTATTGATCCCCTAGTAAGATCCGGAAAGGTGATGGTAGGGATGACCCGATCATTGGGTCGTGGGTAGATTCTCTAACTAGTACTGAGCTATATTGTAAGACTGCCACCCAGTAGTATAAGGTAATATTAGGAAAAGACCAGCCCCCTCTTTCTTTTGACAGTGTAAGTTGTTTCAGTGCTCGTCTTGGCTGGGCATAGGCCCAGATGAACTGAGTGTAGATCTGCTGAAATTGGAGAAGGCTTTTTTTGCTAAATTCAAGGGGTATACTACGAAAGAAATAGAGTAGTTTTGGAAAATATGTCATTTTAATGACATTGCATCTGCCCACTAGCGTTAAATGCAGGTTGTCAATCTGTTTTAGAGCCTTCTTGGTCTGAATGGCAAGGGGAGCCAGGTTATCTGTGACTATGTCCTCCAGTTTGGGTGAGATAGACACCCCCAAGTATTTAGCCTTGGGTACCACCCTGACGTCGGACCAAGTGATTTTGTTATTAACTAAAATCTGAGTCTTGTTTTTATTAGGGCATAACCAGATAGCTTCCCAAATTTCTGGGCCTCACCTTCCAGTGCAAGTATGGTGTTAGCAGGGTCTGGAGAGGTTTATGTTTATGTTTATGTTTGAGCCATTTTTAGAGCGCGCAAATACCCGGGGGTGTCTCGGCGCTAGAGTACAGAACCATCGCTGAGGTGATACATTATGCTGGGAAGAGCCAGGTTTTTAGTTTCTTCCTGAAACTAAGGAGAGTTGGTGCGGTTTTAATGTGGAGGGGCAGTGTGTTCCAGAGTTTGGATGAAGAGATAGTGAAACACCTGTCACCCCAGTTGACCTTTTTTGTTCGCGGGACTTTCAGCATATGCGCAGTTGAAGAACGGAGAGTTCTGGGATGATCAAGCGGGCAGAGAGCTGCTCTGAGGAACTGTGGGCCCACTTCATTGACTGCCTTGTAAGTGATGCACAAGGCTTTGAACATTATTCGGTTCCTGACCGGAAGCCAGTGCAGTTGACGGATGTGAGAGGAGATGGATTTGGATTTGGGGATGTTTAAAAGGACTCTGGCCGAAGCGTTCTGGACTAATTGAAGTTGATTGATAACTTTTTTCTGAGCGTTCAGCAGAAGGGCATTACAATAATCGGTTTTTGAAAAAACCAAGGTGCTAACCAAGGTTTTGCCGGCTGATGATGGAAGGTAAGGGAGCAGTTTTTTGATTCTTTTTAAAACATAAAAAGATGAGGAGACCACTGAATTGACATGATGCTGAAATGTCAATTTATCATCAAATATGATGTGATGGCCAGGTCGTCGGCATAGGCTAAAATTTTGCAACTATTGTCAAAATAAGTTGCTGGGGTGATGTTGTCACTTTTCTCTATCTGCTTAATGAAAGGATCCAGATAGAGGGCAAACAGTAGAGGCGAGCAGAGGCAGCCCTGCCTGGTGCCCCGAGAGATGTTAAAGGGGTCGGTGAGAGTCCATTTATGGTGACACTGGCTGTTGGATTTGAATAGAGTGCCTGGGTTGCCAATATGAGTTTATCACCGAACCCCATTCTGTACATTACCCCCCACAGGAATTGCCATGAGACCCGGTCGAATGCTTTTTCAGCGTCGAGTAGTGTAAGCGACATCGGGTCTCCAGCAGCTTGCGCAGCATCAAACAGGGTGATAACTCTCCTGATATGTTCTGTGGTCCCTTTTTTGGGTATGAAACCATGCTGCCATTCCGAGACAAGAGATTCCACTACTCTGAAGATTCTGGAGGCTAGCACCTTGGAGAATATTTTAGAGTCACAATTAATGAGGGTTATGGGTCTGTAGGAGCTCATTTCCAAAGGGGACTTCTCTTTTTTTAGAAAGATCGAAATTCTAGCTCTAGACCAGGAAGCCGGAGGGGGGGTCCCGTTGAATATAGATGTTATTACCTCAGTGAGTATGATTTTAATTTTGGGAGTAAAGACTTTAAAAAATTCAACGGGAATTCCATCAGGGCCTGATGCCTTCCCGTTCGGAAGGCTAGTGAGGGCATCCAGAATTTCTTCCCACGTGGGAGTAAGATCTAAAAGCTTACTATCTTCTGGGCTAAGTTGCCTTAGTTCGATCTCGCTGAGATAGTTGGAGATTTCCCCATCTAGAACTTCTCTATTAGAGGAGTTTTCTTCCATGTACAATTTGGCATAGTACTCCTGAAATTCCTTCCGTATATGACTAGGGTCTGTGATCTCAGAGCCATAGGGTAGTCTGATTGAGTGAATTTCGCTGTTGGTAACCTGTTGTCGTGTCCTAACAGCTAGGTGATGGCCGATGTTATCGCTACACTCGTAGTTTTTTTCCCTCGCTGTTGCCCACTTTGCCGCGATTTTTTCCAAAAAGATAGCTCCTATTTCGGCTCTAACCAAGACTGCTTCTTGTTGGATACACTGGCAGTCTAATCCTGCATGGATAGTTTGGGTTAACTTGATTTCTATGTTCCTTAGATTTTTTTGTAGATCCCTGATTAAAGTTTTTTCCCTTTTGTTTTTCTGGATAGAGAACCTTAGGGTCTCACCTCTAATCCCTGCCTTCAATGTGTCCCAGACTATCATTTGAGAAGCAGATCCAATATTTATCTCCAGGAATTCTTGAATCCATCCCTGCATATGAGTTACGTAACTGCTATCGTGCAGTAGGGCTTTTTCAAAACTCCACTTAGAAGCCTCTTTAGGTTGTCCAAGCCCCTTAAAGGTGATAATGAGAGGATTGTGGTCAGATAAGAAGCGAGGTGCGATATCGATTGTGTAATTGCTGGTGAGCGAAGCAGAGATAAAAAAGTAGTCTAATCTAACTAGGATTTGATGCGGGGAAGAGTAAAAAGTGTAGCCGGGTTGTGAAGGATTTTTAGTCGCCCAACTGTCTATTAATCCATGGGTCTGAATAAGATTTGCTAAAGCCTGAAAGACTAAGGGCTTCCTGCCTTTATATGTCTACGCTGTATTAGTCGCTCAATCACAAAGTAGATGAATATTGAAATCTCCGCAGAGCACTATGGGAGTGGGCCAATGTACTAGCTCGTTGGAAACTTGATTAATAGCCCCAGGGTTGTCGGCGTTGCTCCCATATATTGAGCAAAGGGTAATAGAAGAATTGTTGGGGAATTGAATCTGAGTAATAACCCACCGCCCTAATGGGTCAGATTTAGTCCGTGGGTTGCTAGTAACAAATCTTCTGTCGGCTAAAACACCCACTCCCTTTGTTTTAGCCCCCTGCATGGTAGCACCCATTACTTTAAACCCAAGGGTATTCAGTAGATGTTTTTGTGACTGTTCTACGTGGGTTTCTTGTAGGCATATGATGTTCCCCCCAAGTGTTCGTAAACCCAGAGACACTTTCTGCCTTTTAGAGGCTTCATTTAATCCGCATATATTAGTTGAAACAATTCGTAATGAATCTATCCTAGCCATCTAAATGGTGTAAAGATAAAGGCAAATAGAAAATCAATGATTGTTTTTAGAGAAATAATCAATTTTTTCAAGAGAGTGTCGTGAGTGTTTTGCGCCCAGGTGTAATATCTGTGTACCTTCCCACCCTTCCCGCCCCTCTTCCCAGCCTCCCCCCCTCCACCCTCCCCACCCACCCCCTTACGTGAGCAATCAGGCCAAGCCTGAATGATGGAAGTCATACATGAGCCTCGGCTGCTGGTCACGCCAGCCAGAAACATAGATAACTTTAATCTTATGATCTTGTGATCGGCTGCTAGGCCTGCCCAGTGCTGTACTAAGATTAAGTGCAGAATGTTTTTAGATAGAAGTGTGTAAGTGTTTAGATGCATGATTTTTTCCCCCATTGTTGCCCTCTCTTCCCACCTTTCTGTCAGGGCTCACCCCAGCTTATGCACCCCCCGTACATGTAGGAAAGATTGCAAGCGTACTAAGGATTTAATTTTGACGGTAAGGTTGCTCCCCACTGGTTAGAGAAGTTAGTTACTAGCAAATAGTTGCAGAACATGGGAGAAAAAGAGAGAAGAGAGCGGCAGCACCCCCTTTTATTTCTCTGTCTCTTTTCCCCAGTCTTAGGCTTTGTGTCCCTTCTTAAGCTTTACTTCTTCCATGTACTCTTTGGCTTTGATCTCAGACAAGAAGACCTTGGTAGTACCGTGCAGAATAACCTTTAGCCTTGCCGGGTTCATGAGGTATACCTCCGCGCCTAGCTGCTGGAAGGGGAGATCAGTTGTCGTAGGTGCCACCTTCGCTCCACAGTCTGGTGGCAAAAATCTGGTTTGGCGAAGAAGGAAATTCCGTTGACCCTTTTTTTAGAGTTGGGGCGAGCTTGGTCATACACCAACTGTCGTAGAAGGAAGTTGCCAAAATACACAAGGAATACCCGAGGCTGCCCTTCAATAGGTTTTCCATTGTTATATTGGCGTTTCAAGAAAAAGGGGAAGCGATGAGCTCGCTGCACTTCGCGGTTCCAGTCCCAGCCTGGATGCTCCGGAAAGGAGTCTTGTAGTAACTTGACTATAAATTGTCTCGGATCTTCCCCCTCCTTCTCTTCCGGAATACCAAGCAGGCGGAGGTTGTTCCTGCGTTGTCGGTTTTCTTGTTCTTCCATTTTGGTCATAAGGTCTGTGAGGCAAGCAGAGTTGGACTCAGTCAATTGTTTAGTAGCTACTGCCTCAGTTTCCAAATGCTCTGTCCTAGCCTCGACCATTCCAACCCGGTCGCTGATGTCTGTGCAGATTTTGTTCAGTCTTCTAAGCCCGCCCTGTAGTTTTTTAGCTGCGTTTTTAGCGGTCCGATTATCTTCTCTAAACTCCTCTTGGAAGTCTTTAATGGAGGTGAGTATAGCCGCCAAAGAGGGTTCCTTTGTCTCGGTTGTTTTACTCTGTGGTTTTTTCGGGCTGTGCCATTGTGATTGGGTTGGCTCGTCTTCCTCCAGATGGTAAGACATCTGCGAGTCTGAATAGTCCCATTTGAGTTGACTTCGTCGTTTAGTCTTATTACTTGCTTTTTTAGGGCGCACGACTGTCTCTGGGTTAATGCGGGAGGCCTCGCTGCTCTCTTCCCTAATACTGTTAACGTTGTCCTCTTCCTCTGTCCCCCCTTCCGCAGAGGAGCTCCGGGTGCTGTCAGATACAGAGTAGAAATCTTCATGGCCAATTTCTAGGGTCCAAGGAATTGGGATCCCAGATGGAATTTTCAGGTTTTGAATAGCGACTTCTGTCCCTGTTGATTGTGCCCTATAGTTAAGACTCTCTAAGGATGTATAAGCCCCGTCGCTGGTGGTTCTTTCCACTATTTCCGGTTGTCCTGGTGCAGTGAGTGGGGTGACTGGCAGGGTATCCGGGAGTATAGGGAGATCTAGAGTATTCGGGGGCCCCTTGATTGCGATGGTCTGATCATGACTTTCAATGGGGGTATGTGCGGTGAGAGTGAGCTCCGACTGACAGCTTAAAAGACAGGGGGGGTGGTGGAGATATCTATGTTGTTTGTAGTGAATTGAGCCCCTTCAGCAATGGCATTATCCTGCTGTATAAAAGCATCAGGTGTAGAAGAGGGTGGATTCCCTGTGCCCATCTTGGCGTTGGCAGCCTGGTTTTTAGCAACCAGAAAGATCTTGGCAGGAAGGGGCTGTGAGGAGTCTTTGCAGTCTTTGCTGGGGGCCCCTACCCCTGTCTTCCCAATATTCGTTTTTTTCACCCCACTCACCCCACTGACCTGTTCAGTTTTGGTCTTCCCGGGTCCGTCCGCTGCCGAGGGGTCTTTGCCTAAGATGGGCGTCTTCTATCTGAGCCCTTTCTTGGCTCCACGAGAATTCACCCTTGTGATCAATGAGGTGCCAAAAGTAGTTCTTTTTGGGGTCAGGGGGCAGCTTGGGGGCCCGTGCGCAAAGGTCAATGCTGCAGCGGCCAGGAACAGAAAGCTCAGCTTCCAGCAGCGCCTGTCAGCGCTTTCATCAGGTGTCTCCCTTTCGTGCACGCAAGCTGCGTGAAGGGAGAAAAGTTCAGTTCCTGGGGCGAGTCCGGCGAAGAAATTCAAAGCAGATGTCAGCCGTCTCAACCTCTCCAGGGAAATCCGGGAATCGCTTCGTGCAATCCCGCACCTCTTGAAAGCGTCCTCCGTGTTTTCGCGGGTGTTAGCTGCTGCTGCCGGTGCCTGTGCGATCGAAGACCGGACATCACTGGTGAGCGCGCAGGCCGGCTAGCCGATCATCGCAGCGTCCAGTGACTGACTGACGTGAGCAGCCGAGCAGCGCGGTAATCACGCTGACTCCATCTTGCTCGTTCCACGTCCTAAATGCAATTATTAAAGCGAGAAAATGAGCCTTCAACAAATGAAAAGAAGCCTGAACCGGCACATAACGGCTCTTACCCGGTGATAAACGGCTGGCGGCAGGATAATGCTCACAAGGCGTGTTTGGAGCGGCGGTCCGTCTGCCAAAAGGGAATCAGTGGGAGGGTTCAAACTGCCGCATTTAAATAGTCAACTAGCGCGGGAAACCTGCCTCTGCTGAAAATGGGTAGTAAACAAGGGCAAAGGACTCACCATTTTCCTCGGTCCCGGCTTGACAAATAGAGATGGCTCGTAGAGAGCCAGACCAGGAAGTTCAATGGCGAGTAGGATGCCCATGACAAACAAGATTGTTCTGTCTTGCGCATCGAGATTGAAATCATAATTGGGCTAATTACCTAAAAAATATGAAAAATGATACCAAATAGTGACGTTCATGAGTGATACACAATGGCACACCCAGGATATAAATAATAATGCCGGCTGGTGGCACCAATGACTGATACAATGTGGCACACGAGGGATACAATGTAACACTGTTATCCGTTGCGGTAAGAATGAAATAACTTCCTAAGGCATATAGTTTATCTCAGTGGCCCCGTTACAGATATTAGGCTCTAGAACAGCCCATTGGCGGCGTAAGTGCTCGATATGATACCAATGAAGGGGAAAAACAAGGGGGAAACACATAGTCAAACACAAACAATTGTAGAAGGGTCTGAGGGAAATTTAAAGACCTGCCCAGTTCGTATCCCCCTAACTCTAATCCTAACAACAAAAGAACCGGGGGTCTATAATGGAGCTTCAAGTACTCCGAGCTGCTGCAAAACTCCTACATAAGTGAGTTAGGCGCTAATAGAGCTATATAAGTTTTTATATCAGAATGTGTGCCAGGACAAACCTGTTGAAGGACCTACTGAGATTGTTGGTAAGACCCGTCCAGAGATGTGTTGGATTCCCATCAAATAGGTATGTAGATCAAGTGTTCTCATTTGGTCATCCAAAAATGGGGTGGTATGTCTCTTGATCAATGAGACCCATCCATCACCCTTACTCAATTGGGTCGCACCATCAATCGCTAAGGTACCCATGAACAAATGATAAAGATGGGATTGAGTGCAGTGCAAAAATCAAAAGATGTGTGAGTTAAAAACAAGGGGTAAAAGGATCAATAGGCGAAAAACTCTAATGTAATTTGTCCTTTCCCTCAAACAAACAAGAACAATGCAGAGGAAGCAGTCTAAACATATAACTGCATTTACAAGGCCAACATGTTTCAGCCGGTAGGGACAAGATCCCATGGCTTTCTTCAGGGACAGAGTTCGAAGCATTAGCTACTGCATACATAAAGTGAATGTAACGACAATCTGTAAAGGATATACATAAATAGTCCAAAATCGTGTTCCTCTGTACCAAACGGTGTCTCTTACATCTGTTAGCAAGAAACAAGAAATACATTGTAGTAAGTCCTATCAAAACAGGAAAGACCTGGCACTGGCTTCTACTAATTAAGCCAATTTATTTTACTAATGTTACTCACCTGAATAGTACAGGGAGTGTACCTCACCTCTACTGGAACCCAGCTCAGGAAAAAGGAGGCCCGCTCTGTGAAGGCAAGGAAGGGGTAATGAACGGAAGGGTGGACAGTACTACTCTATCTCTCCCTCCAATACATAATATAGCCCCTATTACAGTCAAGCTTCACAGAGCCACAAAAAATCCTAAGGGTGGAATAAGTCACAGAGCCCATAAAAGTCCCAGGTTCCCAAGATCCATCACTTAATGTAAAAAGCTTTCCTCTACATATGAGTGTCCTCAATAGGATGGAGCTAAACTGTAGCAGGTTTAGATCTGGGCTAGCAAAAGTTTGACAGACCAAGCCTGGTCTCATATCCCAGAAACATAGGTGAACCAGTCTATGCCACCCCAAAAGAAAAAAAGGCCAAAAATAAATCCTAATGAGCCACTAACCTGTCCGGCGTTGTCTCATTGCAGGACCCGAGCTTCGTGGGAGGCAAAAATGGCTGCCCACAGGAAGCTTATAAAGGAGATAGGGGCGGAGTATCACGTACTCTTGCGGGATTCGATTGAACTACAGAGTGATGTCACAATCCACTGTGTTGTAGTTCACCCAAGAACTACAAGATGACATCATTACAGCCATCTTTGTAGTTTGAACTAGTTAAAAAATAAAGGTGCTTTATGTAACCATAGCGCAAGTGTTTGCAAGCGCAAAATAGTCGACCGAGCTGATGTCTATTTATAAAGATCCATCAAAGTGGTCTCTGATAATGATCCCCAAATGAACTCAAAGAAAGGTAGCCAATGGTGGGAAGGGGGGAGGAGGAGGAGGGAGGCTGAATCATCCGCCCCTCACTTCAAAAACTGAAGTGGTAGAGGGCTGTCAAAACAGTACAATATCGTGCTGTGCCTGCCATATACAAATAATGATGTTGCTTGTTAGTTCAAACTCACATATAGGCAAACAGTGTGCCAAGGGTGCATCTGTAGAGAGCCCTAAAGGACCAAAGTGAAGGTAGGTGACCCTAGACTCAAAGGAAACTGAACCTAATACCTCCCCAGAAGATTCAGTGGTGCAGACTAGAGCACACAGTGTCCCTAGCGAAAGCACTACCTCCATAAAGTGTAGTCTAAGAGAAAGACCCGCAGCTGGCAGCTGCTCTAAACAGTAAAACACAAACAATTGAAGAAGGGTCTGAGGGAAATTTAAAGACCTGCCCAGTTCGTATCCCCCTAACTGTAATCCTAACAACTAAAGAACCGGGGGTCTATAACGGAGCTTCAAGTACTCCGAGCTGCTGCAAAACTCCTACATAAGTGAGTTAGGCGCTAATAGAGCTATATAAGTCTCTATATCAGAATGTGTGCCAGGACAAACCTGTCGAAGGACCTACTGAGATTGTTGGTAAGACCCGTACAGAGATGTGTTGGATTCCCATCAAATAGGTATGTAGATCAAGTGTTCTCATTTGGTCATCCAAAAATGGGGTGGTATGTCTCTTGATCAATGAGACCCATCCATCGCCCTTACTCAATTGGGTCGCACCATCAATCGCTAAGGTACCCATGAACAAATGATTAAGATGGGATCAAGTGCAGTGCAAAAAACAAAAGATGTGTGAGTTAAAAACAAGGGGTAAAAGGATCAATAGGCGAAAAACTCTAATGTAATTTGTCCTTTCCCTCAAACAAACAAGAACAATGCAGAGGAAGCAGTCTAACACCTTAGCTACTTCGCAAATATCCCTCCCCAGTGCTGCGCTGTCCATTGGAACTAGTGCTGAATGGACGTCCAATGGTCGTGCGCAGCACTGGGGAGGTAGCGCTCGTGACGACCGTTTGCCGTCAGCAGCGCTTAAGAGGTTAAACATATAACTGCATTTCCAAAGGCCAACATGTTTCAGCCGGTAGGGACAAGATCCCATGGCTTTCTTCAGGGCCAGAGTTCTAAGCATTAGCTACTGCATACATAAAGTGAACGTAACGACAATCTGTAAAGGATATACATAAATAGTCTAAAATCGTGTTCCTCTGTGCCAAACGGTGTCTCTTACATCTGTTAACAAGAAACAAGAAATACATTGTAGTAAGTCCTATCAAAACAGGAAAGACCTGGCACTGGCTTCTACTAATTAAGCCAATTTATTTTACTAATGTTACTCACCTGAATAGTACAGGGAGTGTACCTCACCTCTCCTGGAAACCAGCTCAGGAAAAAGGAGGCCCCGCTCTGTGAAGGCAAGGAAGGGGTAATGAACGGAAGGGTGGACAGTACTACTCTATCTCTCCCTCCAATACATAATATAGCCCCTATAACAGTCAAGCTTCACAGAGCCACAAAAAATCCTAGGGGTGGAATAAGTCACAGAGCCCATAAAAGTCCCAGGTTCCCAAGATCCACCACTTAATGTAAAAAGCTTTCCTCTAAATATGAGTGTCGTCAATAGGATGGAGCTAAACTGTAGCAGGTTTAGATCTGGGCTAGCAAAAGTTTGACAGACCAAGCCTGGTCTCATATCCCAGAAACATAGGTGAACCAGTCTATGCCACCCCAAAAGAAAGAAAGGCCAAAAATAAATCCTAATGAGCCACTAACCTGTCCGGCGTTGTCTCATTGCAGGACACGAGCTTCGTGGGAGGCAAAAATGGCTGCCCACAGGAAGCTTATAAAGGAGATAGGGGCGGAGTATCACGTACTCTCGCGGGATTCGATTGAACTACAGAGTGATGTCACAATCCACTGTGTTGTAGTTCAACCAAAAACTACAAGATGACATCATTACGGCCATCTTTGTAGTTTGAACTAGTTCAAAAATAAAGGTGCTTTATTTAACCATAGCGCAAGTGTTTGCAAGCGCAAAGTAGTCGACCGAGCTGATGTCTATTTATAAAGATCCATCAAAGTGGTCTCTGATAATGATCCCCAAATGAACCCAAAGAAAGGTAGCCAATGGTGGGAAGGGGGGAGGAGGAGGAGGGGGGCTGAATCATCCGCCCCTCACTTCAAAAACCGAAGTGGTAGAGGGCTGTCAAAACAGTACAATATCGTGCTGTGCCTGCCATATCAGAATAATGATGTTGCTTGTTAGTTCAAACTCACATATAGGCAAACAGTGTGCCAAGGGTGCATCTGTAGAGAGCCCTAAAGGACCAAAGTGAAGGTGGGTGACCCTAGACTCAAAGGAAACTGAACCTAATACCTCCCCAGAAGATTCAGTGGTGCAGACTAGAGCACACAGTGTCCCTAGCGAAAGAACTACCTCCATAAAGTGTAGTCTAAGAGAAAGACCCGCAGCTGGCAGCTGCTCTAAACAGTAAAACACAAACAATTGAAGAAGGGTCTGAGGGAAATTTAAAGACCTGCCCAGTTCGTATCCCCCTAACTGTAATCCTAACAACAAAAGAACCGGGGGTCTATAACGGAGCTTCAAGTACTCCGAGCTGCTGCAAAACTCCTACATAAGTGAGTTAGGCGCTAATAGAGCTATATAAGTCTCTATATCAGAATGTGTGCCAGGACAAACCTGTCGAAGGACCTACTGAGATTGTTGGTAAGACCCGTAGAGAGATGTGTTGGATTCCCATCAAATAGGTATGTAGATCAAGTGTTCTCATTTGGTCATCCAAAAATGGGGTGGTATGTCTCTTGATCAATGAGACCCATCCATCGCCCTTACTCAATTGGGTCGCACCATCAATCGCTAAGGTACCCATGAACAAATGATAAAGATGGGATCGAGTGCAGTGCAAAAATCAAAAGATGTGTGAGTTAAAAACAAGGGGTAAAAGGATCAATAGGCGAAAAACTCTAATGTAATTTGTCCTTTCCCTCAAACAAACAAGAACAATGCAGAGGAAGCAGTCTAAACATATAACTGCATTTACAAGGCCAACATGTTTCAGCCGGTAGCAACAAGATCCCATGGCTTTCTTCAGGGCCAGAGTTCTAAGCATTAGCTACTGCATACATAAAGTGAACGTAACGACAATCTGTAAAGGATATACATAAATAGTCCAAAATCGTGTTCCTCTGTACCAAACGGTGTCTCTTACATCTGTTAACATGAAACAAGAAATAAATTGTAGTAAGTCCTATCAAAACAGGAAAGACCTGGCACTGGCTTCTACTAATTAAGCCAATTTATTTTACTAATGTTACTCACCTGAATAGTACAGGGATTGTACCTCACCTCTCCCGAACCCAGCTCAGGAAAAAGGAGGCCCCGCTCTGTGAAGGCAAGGAAGGGGTAATGAACGGAAGGGTGGACAGTACTACTCTATCTCTCCCTCCAATACATAATATAGCCCCTATAACAGTCAAGCTTCACAGAGCCACAAAACATCCTAAGAGTGGAATAAGTCACAGAGCCCATAAAAGTCCCAGGTTCCCAAGATCCATCACTTAATGTAAAAAGCTTTCCTCTAAATGAGTGTCCTCAATAGGATGGAGCTAAACTGTAGCAGGTTTAGATCTGGGCTAGCAAAAGTTTGACAGACCAAGCCTGGTCCCATATCCCAGAAACATAGGTGAACCAGTCTATGCTACCCCAAAAGAAAAAAAGGCCAAAAATAAATCCTAATGAGCCACTAACCTGTCCGGCGTTGTCTCATTGCAGGACCCCAGCTTCGTGGGAGGCAAAAATGGCTGCCCACAGGAAGCTTATAAAGGAGATAGGGGCGGAGTATCACGTACTCTCGCCGGATTCGATTGAACTACAGAGTGATGTCACAATCCACTGTGTTGTAGTTCACCCAAGAACTACAAGATGACATCATTACGGCCATCTTTGTAGTTTGAACTAGTTCAAAAATAAAGGTGCTTTATTTAACCATTGCGCAAGTGTTTGCAAGCGCAAAATAGTCGACCGAGCTGATGTCTATTTATAAAGATCCATCAAAGTGGTCTCTGATAATGATCCCCAAATGAACCCAAAGAAAGGTAGCCAATGGTGGGAAGGGGGGAGGAGGAGGAGGGGGGCTGAATCATCCGCCCCTCACTTCAAAAACTGAAGTGGTAGAGGCTGTCAAAACAGTACAATATCGTGCTGTGCCTGCCATATCAGAATAATGATGTTGCTTGTTAGTTCAAACTCACATATAGGCAAACAGTGTGCCAAGGGTGCATCTGTAGAGAGCCCTAAAGGACCAAAGTGAAGGTGGGTGACCCTAGACTCAAAGGAAACTGAACCTAATACCTCCCCAGAAGATTCAGTAGTGCAGACTAGAGCGCACAGTGTCCCTAGCGAAAGAACTACCTCCATAAAGTGTAGTCTAAGAGAAAGACCCGCAGCTGCTCTAAACAGTAAAACACAAACAATTGAAGAAGGGTCTGAGGGAAATTTAAAGACCTGCCCAGTTCGTATCCCCCTAACTGTAATCCTAACAACAAAAGAACCGGGGGTCTATAACGGAGCTTCAAGTACTCCGAGCTGCTGCAAAACTCCTACATAAGTGAGTTAGGCGCTAATAGAGCTATATAAGTCTCTATATCAGAATGTGTGCCAGGACAAACCTGTCGAAGGACCTACTGAGATTGTTGGTAAGACCCGTACAGAGATGTGTTGGATTCCCATCAAATAGGTATGTAGATCAAGTGTTCTCATTTGGTCATCCAAAAATGGGGTGGCATGTCTCTTGATCAATGAGACCCATCCATCGCCCTTACTCAATTGGGTCGCACCATCAATCGCTAAGGTACCCATGAACAAATGATAAAGATGGGATCGAGTGCAGTGCAAAAATCAAAAGATGTGTGAGTTAAAAACAAGGGGTAAAAAGATCAATAGGCGAAAAACTCTAATGTAATTTGTCCTTTCCCTCAAACAAACAAGAACAATGCAGAGGAAGCAGTCTAAACATATAACTGCATTTACAAGGCCAACATGTTTCAGCCGGTAGCAACAAGATCCCATGGCTTTCTTCAGGGCCAGAGTTCTAAGCATTAGCTACTGCATACATAAAGTGAACGTAACGACAATCTGTAAAGGATATACATAAATAGTCCAAAATCGTGTTCCTCTGTACCAAACGGTGTCTCTTACATCTGCTAACATGAAACAAGAAATAAATTGTAGTAAGTCCTATCAAAACAGGAAAGACCTGGCACTGGCTTCAACTAATTAAGCCAATTTATTTTACTAATGTTACTCACCTGAATAGTACAGGGATTGTACCTCACCTCTCCGAACCCAGCTCAGGAAAAAGGAGGCCCCGCTCTGCGAAGGCAAGGAAGGGGTAATGAACGGAAGGGTGGACAGTACTACTCCATCTCTCCCTCCAATACATAATATAGCCCCTATAACAGTCAAGCTTCACAGAGCCACAAAAAATCCTTAGAGTGGAATAAGTCACAGAGCCCATAAAAGTCCCAGGTTCCCAAGATCCATCACTTAATGTAAAAAGCTTTCCTCTAAATATGAGTGTCCTCAATAGGATGGAGCTAAACTGTAGCAGGTTTAGATCTGGGCTAGCAAAAGTTTGACAGAGCAAGCCTGGTCTCATATCCCAGAAACATAGGTGAACCAGTCTATACCACCCCAAAAGAAAAAAAGGCCAAAAATAAATCCTAATGAGCCACTAACCTGTCCGGCGTTGTCTCATTGCAGGACCCGAGCTTCGTGGGAGGCAAAAATGGCTGCCCACAGGAAGCTTATAAAGGAGATAGGGGCGGAGTATCACGTACTCTCGCGGGATTCGATTGAACTACAGAGTGATGTCACAATCCACTGTGTTGTATTTCACCCAAGAAATACAAGATGACATCATTATGGCCATCTTTGTAGTTGATAGGACTTACTACAATTTATTTCTTGTTTCTTGTTAACAGATGTAACAGACACCGTTTGGTACAGAGGAACACGATTTTGGACTATTTATGTATATCCTTTACAGATTGTCGTTACGTTCACTTTATGTATGCAGTAGCTAATGCTTAGAACTCTGTCCCTGAAGAAAGCCATGGGATCTTGTCCCTACCGGCTGAAACATGTTGGCCTTGTAAATGCAGTTATATGTTTAGACTGCTTCCTCTGCATTGTTCTTGTTTGTTTGAGCGAAAGGACAAATTACATTAGAGTTTTTCGCCTATTGATCCTTTTACCCCTTGTTTTTAACTCACACATCTTTTGATTTTTGCACTGCACTCGATCCCATCTTTATCATTTGTTCATGGGTACCTTAGCGATTGATGGTGCGACCCAATTGAGTAAGGGCGATGGATGGGTCTCATTGATCAAGAAACATACCACCCCATTTTTTGGATGACCAAATGAGAACACTTGATCTACATACCTATTTGATGGGAATCCAACACATCTCTCTACGGGTCTTACCAACAATCTCAGTAGGTCCTTCGACAGGTTTGTCCTGGCACACATTCTGATATAGAGACTTATATAGCTCTATTAGCGCCTAAATCACTTATGTAGGAGTTTTGCAGCAGCTCGGAGTACTTGAAGCTCCGTTATAGACCCCCGGTTCTTTTGTTGTTAGGAAACACATAGTCGCCTATCAGGATGTGTAAGATGACATGATGGCGGTAGAATAAGAGATAACTTGTATCAATAATGTCCCGATGAAGTGGACACAGAGTAACCTCCTACGAAGTAAAAATCGTCATGATAGGCCCCTGGCAGATCAGAATGCGGGTCACATGACGCTAAGTGTAACCTCAAACTGATAGATGGCAACTAACTATAGTGAGACAGGCATTTAAAGTGGGTCTGCAATAGCCAGCGGTGGCTAGGGAAGTTAGATGATGGCATTTTCCCAAGGGATTTCGGCGTTAAGCCCTTTCTTAAAAGACCCCAGAGAGGAAATCCAGAAGACCTCCATTTTCCTTCTAACTTTGCCGCCACCCTTGCTGTCAGGGAGTCTTATTTTCTCTATGATGCACCATTTAAAATCGTCAGGTGTGTGTTGTTTTTCATGGAATTGTTTGACCAGCGGTGCCATGCTCTTGTTGGTACGAATAGCTGAGCGGTGTTCCGTTAGCCTCACTTGGATGGGTCTAGAAGATTCGCCAACGTACCCTAGCTGGCAGGGGCATAGAATAAAGTAAATACAATTGGCGGTTTTGCAGTTCCACATATCATTCGCATTCATGTGGCATCCATTGTGCTCGAAGGACTCACCTCCTATGATGTTGTTACAAGATTTGCACGAGGAACATTTGACAGTGCCTTTGACTGGAAAGTTGTTCTTGATGGACCTTTGAACAAATTGAGATGGTACATGGTTAGCAGTAAAACGTGAGTGCACAATCAAATCTTTAAAAAATTTATTTCTCCTGTGTGCAAACAGGGGTTTGTCTAACTTGGAGTTTGTAGGGTTGGAGTTCAAAATATGCCAGTTGGCATTCACAATATGTTTAACAGTGTTATCGAGAGTTGAGTGCTTGGTGATACACACGAGTTGGTTGTTTTCCTTAGGGGGTTTTGTTCTCAACAGGGAGTCGCGGTCGTAGAACCTCGCTCATTTGAACGAATCCCTGACCAACCTGTGGGGATACCCTCTGTTCAGAAATTTTTGGAGCATGATACTAGCTTGGAAATCATAGTCCGCCAAATTCGAACAGTTCCTCCTAACTCGGAGGAATTGGGAAAAGGGTATACTTTCACGTTGACTTCGGGGATGAAAACTGTTAAAATGGAGGAGGGTGTTCCTTGCAGTGGGTTTGACAAAGAGGTCAACTATTAATTTGTTGTTCTGATGTTTAATGATTAGATACAAAAACTCAACTTGATTTTCATTGTATTGAGCTGTGAAATTTAAATTCACATCAGTCAGGTTGATCCATTGCAGGAATTCACAAAGCAACTCTTTCCTTTGGTCCAGATAAAGAAAATGTCATCAATATACCTGGACCAATGGGAAATAGATTCGTAAAAGGGGGCTACTTCATTGTAAATGAACTTGGTTTCAAAAGCTGCCATGTAGATGTTTGCTATAGATGGCGCCACTGATGCCCCCTACTCACACCCTTCGTCTGGCGATAAAGGGTGTTCCCAAATTCAAAAATGTTCTCAGTGAGAACAACCTGCAATAGGTCCAATATGAGATCTTTAGGGCATGTTATGTCAAAATTATCAATGAACCAGTTAGTGGCTAACAACGCTTCTTTCTGGGGGATGTTGCTGTACAATGCTACAATATCTATTGCCACCAATAAGTCTTTCCTGGGATCAAAGGATAGATTCTCCACTTTTGTTATCATATCACCTGTGTCTTTAATGTAAGACACAATTTTGGGTATATATGGACGCAAAAAGGAATCAATAAATTTGGAAAGTGGTTCAGTGTTGGTACCGATGGTCGACACAATAGGTCTATAGGGCGGATCTAATAGATTCTTGTGGATTTTAGGCATGCCATAAATGCATGCTGTCTTACACTGATGAAAATTTACTAGGACATTTTTGTCTCTATTGCACAGAAACATCTATTGCCTGTTTTGTTTTTTATCCTGAATGACGATATCATCTGCTTGTCATCAGTATCCAAATGTAAGTCATTACCAATATATGCATTCATTCTGGAATATTCACTGTATTATGGTAACGACAATGTTTATGTTATCAGTGCAATTTTCACTCACTTGGTATATGTTGTTCTGCACATTAGAATTTCTTGATAGTTGAGTACGACACAATCTAGTGAAAAAACATGTCCATCTTGTGACATGTGGGAAACAAATTAGCAAGTCTGAACAGAATAGCGTAAAGGATATTCTTGTTAGAAATGTAGAATGTTATGCTCTGGTGACTTACGTTGTATTAGATAATGTATTTTTGACTTGTGTGTTTACAATATATAAGAATTGTACCTTATATACGCTTTTTATATATACTTCCAGATAACCAACTGTGACTCCTGAGGAAGGCGTTTTCCGCCGAAACGCGCGTCGAGTTCTTATTCGCCATTGCACTCTAGGCACCACTTATGATTTAGGGTGTCTTTTTATTAAATTGTTAAAATCTTTTTTTTAATGTTATGTATTAATTGTATATGTTTTGATTATTGTATGATTTCATCATATAGTCTGATATTTGTTCAGGTCCCTATATGATTTTTACTATGTCAATTAAAAGTATGCTTGTTTTTTAAATTTATTTCTTGAATGTTCCTTTTGCTATTGGGTCAGATTAATTGTTTGCCTACTGGTTAGACTGCCTAGGAATTTTTTCACAAACTTTATTTACCCTGCCCTAGGATTCTGTTTACATTACTACCCAGGGGGTCCTTGTTTTTCTCATTACATGGAGATGTGTAGCCAGAGCAAGGAAGAAACAATCCTCCCTAAACACACATATCAGCAGCGTTCAGAGCACGTGCCCCAACTCTAAGACACAGTACCAGGGTGAGGCCGCCTCTGCTTCTGTCACAGTGTTTGCTCATCAACTAAAGAAAGCAGTAAAAAGCACATCAACTCAACACTGGCAAGCTAGTCTTTACTGCACTTTGGAAAACTGCAAACAAAACAGGTGATGGACAGAATGTGGATCAATGTCACACATTCACCGCAGTCCAAAGATCTGGGCCCAAATCCATCGTTTTTTTGCACTCCACACCACCCTGGGTTAGACAATGGCGATATGCAAATCAGCTCTGACCCTGTACCCCATGGGAACAGTCCAGTCCGAACTACAAAAGCCATGTCCTTCCCAGAACGGAATCAAGCATCCGAGGACCGGACCGGTTTCGAGGTAACACCTCTCATCAGCCCGGCTAGCTTGACTCCAGTGGTGTGGAGTGCCTGGGACCCACGTCTGTGCATCCCCAGCGCACTTATGGCGGCAATTGCAAACAAAACAGGTGATGGACAGAATGTGGATCAATGTCACCCATTCACCCCAGTCCAAAGATCTGGGCCCAAATCCATCGTTTTTTTGCACTCCACACCACCCTGGGTTAGACAATGGCGATATGCAAATAAGCTCTGACCCTGTGCCCCATGGGAACAGTCCAGTATGAACTACAAAAGCCATGTCCTTCCCAGAACGGAATCAAGCATCCGAGGACCGGACCGGTTTCGAGGTAACACCTCTCATCAGCCCGGCTAGCTTGACTCCAGTGGTGTGGAGTGCCTGGGACCCACGTCTGAGCATCCCCAGCGCACTTATGGCGGCAATTGCAAACAAAACAGGTGATGGACAGAATGTGGATCAATGTCACACATTCACCCCAGTCCAAATATCTGGGCCCAAATCCATCGTTTTTTTGCACTCCACACCACCCTGGGTTAGACAATGGCGATATGCAAATCAGCTCTGACCCTGTGCCCCATGGGAACAGTCCAGTCCGAACTACAAAAGCCATGTCCTTCCCAGAACGGAATCAAGCATCCGAGGACCCGACCGGTTTCGAGGTAACACCTCTCATCAGCCCGGCTAGCTTGACTCCAGTGGTGTGGAGTGCCTGGGACCCACGTCTGAGCATCCCCAGCGCACTTATGGCGGCAATTGCAAACAAAACAGGTGATGGACAGAATGTGGATCAATGTCACACATTCACCCCAGTCCAAAGATCTGGGCCCAAATCCATCGTTTTTTTGCACTCCACACCACCCTGGGTTAGACAATGGCGATATGCAAATCAGCTCTGACCCTGTGCCCCATGGGAACAGTCCAGTCCGAACTACAAAAGCCATGTCCTTCCCAGAACGGAATCAAGCATCCGAGGACCGGACCGGTTTTGAGGTAACACCTCTCATCAGCCCGGCTAGCTTGACTTCAGTGGTGTGGAGTGCCTGGAACCCACGTCTGAGCATCCCCAGCGCACATATGGCGGCAATTGCAAACAAAACAGGTGATGGACAGAATGTGGATCAATGTCACACATTCACCCCAGTCCAAAGATCTAGGCCCAAATCCATCGTTTTTTTTCTTTTTCTTTTTGGCCGCCATAAGTGTGGCAGGGTATGCTCAGACGTGAGTCCCTTGCTCACTTTGCCACTGGATTCAAGCAAGCCGGGCTGAAGACGGCTGGAATGCCAGAAACCGGTCCTCGGAAGCTTGTTTCCGGTGCAGGGAAGACATGGCTTGGCAGTTCGGGCTGGACTGTTCCCATGAGGCACAGGGTAAGACTGATTTGCAGATAGCCATGTCTGAACTGGGGTGGCAGAGTGGGCTAAAGAACGGTGATGGATTAAACCCAGATCTTTTGACTGGGTGTGAGTGTTTGATTGATTCAGATGCTCCGTCCATCACCACCCCCTTTTGTACCGCTTTTGGCCGCCATAAGTGTGGCAGGGTATGCTCAGACGTGAGTCCCTTGCTCACTTTGCCACTGCATTCAAGCAAGCCGGGCTGAAGACGGCTGGAATGCCAGAAACCGGTCCTCGGAAGCTTGTTTCCGGTCCAGGGAAGACATGGCTTGGCAGTTCGGGCTGGACTGTTCCCATGAGGCACAGGGTCAGACTGATTTGCATATAGCCATGTCTGAACTGGGGTGGCAGAGTGGGCTAAAGAACGGTGATGGATTAAACCCAGATCTTTTGACTGGGTGTGAGTGTTTGATTGATTCAGATGCTCCGTCCATCACCACCCCTTTTTGTACCGCTTTTGGCCGCCATAATTGTGGCAGGGTATGCTCAGACGTGAGTCCCTTGCTCACTTTGCCACTGGATTCAAGCAAGCCGGGCTGAAGACGGCTGGAATGCCAGAAACCGGTCCTCGGAAGCTTGTTTCCGGTCCAGGGAAGACATGGCTTGGCAGTTCGGGCTGGACTGTTCCCATGAGGCACAGGGTCAGACTGATTTGCATATAGCCATGTCTGAACTGGGGTGGCAGAGTGGGCTAAAGAACGGTGACGGATTAAACCCAGATCTTTTGACTGGGTGTGAGTGTTTGCTTGATTCAGATGCTCCGTCCATCACCACCCCCTTTTGTACCGCACTTTGGAAAACATCAACAGACACAGAAAACACGCTGCTTTCAAGCACACCCCCAACAAAGCAATTTACTGAACCTTAAATAAACTCAGATCTCAGGAGAGCTTTAGTCTGTGAAAAACATGCAGATTTTAAAGTACAAAGTGGTGGAAATGGGTAATGAAAGAAATTGAATATTTTTCGTGGTTTAGGTACTCGTTGTTAGAAATGTAGTAGTTCGGCATCGCTCGTGGTTTAGTCTGTGTGGTTAAGGAATTCGTTGTTTAGACAGTAGTTGTTTCATCATAAAATCTTTGCAGGCATATAAGGAATCCCAGCCAAACACCTACGAAGACTACAACGCATCCAAAATGCCTCCGCCCGACTGATCGACAACGTATCCCGCCACAGCCACATCACGTACCACCTGAGAGACCTACACTGGCTCCCCGTTGACAAGAGGATCACCTTCAAGCTCCTCACCCACGCACACAAAGCACTCCACAACGCTGGACCAGCCTACCTGACAGCAGACTCAGCTTCTACACCCCCACCCGCCAGCTCCGCTCTGCCAGCCTCGCCCTCGCCGCTGTCCCCCGCATCCAACGAATGACCTCCGGCAGCCTATCCTTCTCCTACCTCGCCGCTAAGACCTGGAACACCCTCCCTACCCACATACGGCAGACCCAAGACCTACTCGCCTTCAGAAGACTCCTCAAGGCCTGGCTCTTCGAACAGTAGCAGCACCCCCTCCCCTCAGCGCCTTGAGACCCTCACCAGTAAGTAGCGTGCTCTACAAGTACTCCGATTGATTGCCAGTATCCAGAGCTCACCCTGACCACGCCGGACGCCCTGGGCCCTTTTTTCGCTGTTTTCCCCTCCTGGAAGTCTACTTGCCGTCACTCTGCCCTGTTGCCCTGTTGTAATTCCCCCCGCCGCATGCGCCGTAGGACACCAGGCGCAGCCGCAGAGCGGGGGGAACAGTGCACTACGTTACCCAGGAGCCCTCAGGTTGGCCACGCCTCCAAACGCGCCCAGAGGCGCTTGAAAAAGGCGTTACATCTCCCGCCTCGCCAGGCAGAGGGCGGGCCGTCTGTGGCCGTCCGGGGCAGGAGGAGGCAGGGCAGGGCCATACCCTTGACATTTACTCCTTGACAAACAATCAGTGAGTGGCTTTACATTTACATTTTTCTCCTGGTCCCTACCTGCAGCATAAAATGGGAAAGAACGGCTCCATAGCCAGTGCTACCAACTTAAATGCTATAGATACTGCATTGGAGCATGCCATGACCTTGGTGAGCAACGAAATTCAGATGGCAAAAAAAAGATTGTCCGTGGGTTCGATCAAACAACCTGGCATAAATTTACATGACACTTCAGACAATAGCACGGCTCAATTACTGTTGCGTATGGTAACTGTACATTTACCCCAGACTGTAATAGGAGAGACTTCTAGACCTGGAAGGCCCGGAATCGACCAGTCCGGTTGTTAATGTCGAAGCTGATTTAAGTCAAACTGACCATTCACTTATAGCGAATGTACCCACCTTGCCTGATCCAGAAATATGTGAAACTAAAAAGAAGAGGTAGGCATCCAAACAGTCCTGCCCAAAGCCCAAAAGGAAACAGCCATCTCGTCTGAAACCGCAATGTGCAACTTTAAATAGATGGCTTGAGGGCAAACCTACTACCACTGATCCCACTATTGACCTAGAACCTTCCACAGATCAAATTCCAACTGGTAACAGATGTAGCGATACCACCGCTCCAATCATCGTAGTTGAGGAGGACTTACAATGTAACTTTAAGGAAACATAATCCACACAAACTGGCTTTTCTGACTTTACATTGGGGGATACTGCTATCGATATCATTGTTGATACAGTTTGTAATCGTATTAAAGGGCTGATAGATTCAAGTTTTGATAGGTTGTGGAAACAATTAGATCGCCTGGAAAGTTTAACCTTTAAATCCACATTGTTAAACAAGGAAAATAATGAATTTACTAATACTATCAGCATTAAGAGAACTCATATGCCAGGCAAGCAATAGCCTATCCCCCTACCCTCTGTACCTAAAGTTGTAGCACCTAAGCGATCAGGGACATCACTGCTCTCCCCCGCACCCCTAGCAACCCAAATTGCAACATCTTTGCTAGTCACTACTGATCGCAATACATCTGTATGCCCCGACTCATCATGCAATGCCAACCCAAACCCTGCCTATAGCAGGACGATAGACAATACCAGCACAGCTGCGGCTACGGTTAAAGGGCCCGACGAACCTAATAAAGACATCCTGAACCTCCCACCTCAATCTTGCCCTTACGTCTTAGTCCTTGCAGGGGTCCCTCCCTTACAGAAAAATAAAACTGAGTCATGGGTTCAGCTTAGAAATAAATGTATGGATTGGCTGACTAAACACAAAAGGTTTAAAAGGCCTGATATGAGCGAAATCCTAATGGTCCGTAGGGTGGGCTGGGTAGGTCCCGCACCAAAAACCATCAAAGGGGACTGCATTGTTATTAATTTTTTCCATCCAAGGATTTCTGGATCCATACTTGGAGTTAAGGAAAGCAGCAACCCCAACCAAACTAACATCTGCGCTTTGCCCCTCGGGTTCTTTTACAAATGCCCATTGACACAATACTCAGTTTACAGTCTCCCCCAGCACACAAACCAATACTTGGCCCTTTCTGACTTGGATACACTTGACTGACCATCTGAGCCACCCATTTCTAATAGCTCGTTGGTGTGTGGGAATGAGGATGTGATTGTCCCTGTCAGCCCTGAAGTGTCTAACCCCTGCACAGTTGAGCTATCTGAATCCATATTGAAGGTCCTAAGCTGGAATGTGGCAGGCCTAGCCCCAAAGTTAAAATCAGCAGAGGTGGTGGATATGATTAGAGAACATGATGTCCTCTTGTTTCAAGAGACTTGGGCCCCCAAAGAATTATACCTTGAGGGTTATGAATGCTTCAACATCATTCCCACCACTCCTAGTCATGGTAGACCAATAGGGGGACTATCAATATGGATCAGAATCACTTCAGGGGGTAGAACAAAATTAACCCCTACCGACCACACCAATTTTTAAGCTCTAATTTACACACAGCGTCCCTCTATTTGTTTTATTAATTTTTATAATAATGATTTGTTAACAACCCCAAATCCTAACTTTGTTCACATTTTTAATTTTATTATGGATCAAGATAACCTATTACGGAAATATAATTTGGGTGGTATTTTTTGGAGGGGTTGATTTTAACGCAAAGATTGGAAGAGGTCTTAACGAACTCCCTTCTGATTTAAACACCCATAACCCATGTAAAAGGGGATATGAGTTAATAGACCATTTAGTAAACTCTAGTCTCCTAAATGTAATGGATATTGCCCCAATTAACATCAATGAGAATTTAACGCCCACCTATAGAGGACCAGGAAGAGGGTCAGTTATTGTCTATGTTTTTCTATCACCATCATTACAAAGCCATCTCTTTGGAGCAGAGGTAAAGTGGTCCACCTTTGGAGACCATAACCCCACAGTTGTTCTGCTAAAGGTGGCACGTTGTGCCAGTTTTAGGAAGGAACTAGGAGCGAGCAATTTACACCTCTCCACTGACACCTTGAGAGTCAAATGGAGAGGTTTAGACTATAAAGAGCTTTTTGAGAAGATGGTAAAAACATACCCTACTTTATGGGAGACGTGCCTGGTCTTGTCAGACCCTAATCCTGCAGTTGTTACTGCATTTACCAAACTATGCGTAGGCATAAAAAATCTGATCTCTGGACCAGTGGGTACCCGTAACTCTGACCCTAAAGGGTTCGATAATATCTGCTCCAGAGCTAATAGGGAGCTGAGAGCGGCTCTGTCAGCAGATACCAGAGATCCTATGCTTATTCATTCACTAAGGTTAAATTACAAGAGGGTTTTAAGAACCAGGCGCAATGCCGTTCTGAAAGAACACTGGGATAATCTGGCCTGTGCAGCCAATACCAAATGTACAACCGCCTTTTGGTCTGCAACTAAATCCCTAAGAACTCTTGGGAATCCCGCCACACCCCTAGACTGTAACATCTCTAGTGAAGCATGGGTTGCCCACTTTTCTAAAATATACGCTCCTCCATTATATTGTGATAACTCCCCGCCTATTACGTGTCCTACTAAAATCTCAATACCTATAGGTGAGTTTGAGAAGGCAATATCCCAGAGTGTGGGTAACAAAGCTCCAGGTCCGGATGGCCTACCGATAGACCTCATAAAAATAGAACAGGAATTCTGGGCTCCCTTATTATTAAATGTTTTTAATAATCTAACCACCACTGATATTCCTAGTACATGGTCAACTTCCGTAATTGTACCGATTTTTAAAAAAGGATCAAGATCGTATCCTAGCTGTTATAGGCCGATTTCATTAATCGACAATACCCTCAAAATATTAGGAAGAGTTTTATTTAATAAAATCAGGACATGGGCAGAAGAAGAAAATATCTTAAATAAATGCCAGTAGGGTTTCCGGAGCCACCTGGGCACAGTGGAACAGTGCCTGAATTTGAACCTAATTATAGGAAAATATACCATCGCTCGACACTGTCCCTTGTACCTGGCTTTTATGGGTCTTTCGTCCGCTTTCGACTTTATCAACAGGCCGAAGCTCTGGCAACGCCTACTGGATTACGGCCTGGATAATAATTTGGTATACTTCCTGGCATACCTGCATAGAGACCTAAAAGCTAGAGTAAGGATAGGCATGGATGGAGCAGTCAGGAGACATAACTGTTGGCAGAGGCGTCAGACAACGGTGCGTACTTGCCCCTCTTTTATTTATTTTATGTATCAACAAACTCCATAACGCCCTGTCCAATTTAACTCCAGATGTCCCCATAATAAACGGCACTAAACTCCCTTCCCTACTCTATGCAGACGATGCAGTTTTAATGGGCCGTACACCGAATGCCCTGAGGATTTTAGTGAGGGGATTTTGGGATTTTATGTATAGTCTTGACATTTGCACTAATTTTAAGAAATCGTTTTTAATGTGTTGTGGCCCTAAAAAACGTCACATTAATAGGATTGTCCTAGACCAGGGATCACTGCTATGCACTCGCACTTTTCCGTACCTGGGTTTACAATTCACCGATAACGGCTCATGGTCCCCCCATCTGGCATACGGTCGGTCTAAGTTCATCAAGGCCATAAACTCCGTACTGTCTCTTCCTAAGCCTAAGAGATATGAGTTGGTCCAGTCTCTATTAAAAATCTATAAGACACAATGCGTGCCTGTTATGACATATGGGGCCGAAATCTGGGGATATTCAAACTTAAAAAAAACCCAGGCTGAGGAGAATAGATTCTGCGGAAGGCTCTTGGGTCTACCAATTTCATCTTCCACATTCATAAGCCACAATGAGCTAAAATTGTCTTATTTGGAGGACTACATTAAGGCACGTCCTGTGTTGTTCTGGATCAAGGTGTGGAAAAACCCCGAAGCCTCACTGACAAGAGAAACTTTGGCTGACTGCCTAAAATGCGATCAGGGCATTAAAATCCCTTGGCTTGCCCAAGTTCAGGCAAGCCTGGCAGCAGTCAATCTTGAACACATATTTGACAACCCAAATGGACTAGAGGGGACTAATGGGAAGACAATACGGAATAGCCTTTATAGGCATTATGGGTAGACTAGATACAACATAGAATCAGCCAAACCTTCTGTGAAACGCTATACCCAAATAGAAGGTGACACTGTATCTAACTCACTTACACCAGCTGGCTACCTCCTCAAAGAAATTACATGCTGGGAGCACAGCCTTTTGTCTCGCCTAAGAGCAGGATCTGTAAAGTATTTCTTTTGTTTCCCCTTGGGCTACCACTGTAATATTGAGAATCTGGCCTGCCCATGTCAGAATGTTGGAAAGCAAACATTAATGCACTTTCTGTTCTTTTGTTCCTGCTATCAAAAATACAGTAAGCACCTTCTGATACCATTCTTTAGAGCTAAAGGCATAAAAGATTTTAACGTGGCATTTAAATCTGTTTTACAGCTTAAAGATGATGGATTAATATACCGTGTGTGTACCTTTTTAAAAATGGCCATACAATCCCATATTTCGATGAATTAATTTTTATTTATATGAACTATGTTATCTCAATAGACTGGGAGGAGGCTTTTTTTCACTTTGCACTTTAGCACCTTAAATTTATGCTGCTATTTGTAAATGCTTGAATTACTTTTCCTCTGTCTTCATTGTAGTAAATATGGAGATAAAGACAAACAGTTTACTCTTCGATCTTTGTCTGCTATCACATTATGCACTTTATTTAGATAGTCTAACAATTAGGATTTATGCCCTATGCACTTTAGAAAATTTGTGCTTAACATAATGCTGCTAAATATATGTTCTATGTATATATTGCTGCTACTTTAACGGTGACCTCTGTTTATGTATATTCTATTAGATAGAATTATGGAAATAGACAGGAATTAGTGGATATGGACATTAATGATATCCTGGACTCTTTTCTGTCATTGTTTTTATTAAGGAAAACGTAGTACAGTTATTTTATCTTTTGACCATGTACGTAATTATGTGTATGCTTTTATGGATAATGTAATATCCGAATAAAGGTTATTCTGATTCTGATTCTGATTGATTGATTTAAAAGTTTTTATTGTTGTTAAGTTATCAAGTATCAATCCACCTCCCATATTTAACATGCTTAAGTCTACTTCATAGCACATGTTAGGATCCTGCATAAACAGCAATTAGCAAGAGTTTTGGTATCACTCCTCAAGTGCACGGTTACCTTATAAATACAATGCTATTGTCGTACTCCCCTCTTCTATGTTCTATTGTCATAGGAAAACCTACCTTGCCTCTTGGAACGCCTACATTGCAACTCATTGAAGATGGGAGGCTAGTCGTTATCAAACTGGCTGCTAACATGCATTAATGCATCTTATCGTCACCTAGTAAATAGGGCAATATATTTTCACCGCATTTTTTTTAAATGCGGCTAAATGGCACTTGTTAATATGCCGTCAAGTTTGCTATGACAGACCTGGAACCTCGACTCCTACCTTGCTATAGCACACAGCAGTATCTCGGGGGTGGGCATCCCGAGACACAGTAGGAGCCGGTCTTGGGGAGTGGTGTTCCCCAAGGTCCTCGACTGCTCTAGAATGGGGGTCAGGCGGCCTCTCTCCAATAATATAAATAGCTCCGGAGGGTGGTGACCACCGGGGCTTAGAGAGACCTTTGAGCCCTCCGACCCATTGTTTTTCAAAGCCTCGAAGAGTAGCGGTTCCCGCAGCTGGACGGGGCCTTTAAGCCCCATCTACCCAAGTATTTTACTGGAGAGTACCGTTGAGTTCCCCATCCCATTTATTTTGTAGCACCAAGGAATGGCGGTCCCCGGGCTACAGGGCCCCTCTGAACCCCAATCAAATGTAATATTTTAGACCCCAGGATTTGGCGCTCCCCAGGTAGCTAATTTTTAAACAAGCACAGGATCTCGGACCTAGTGCACATTTCTCTGCTTTAAAAACAACCCATGCTTTAGGACATGGACGGTTTTAAACTCCTATACACTATGCATGTACTGGTCTAATCACCTTTACAGTCCTATTTCAGGTCTACAATTCTCCAGTCAGTATACCTACACTACAGCAAACACCCTGTCACTGCTCTTGCAATGCCATAGTGAATCTTTCAGTACTATGTTTTAATCCATTCAGTAAAGTAAAACTCAACCAGTTATAAATTCACCCAGTGTCTTTTCTTGTACTACTCCAATTATTCAGTTAGTATGCATGTACTCATACAGTGAGCCATGAGCCAGGCTTTAGGGCACGGAGTGCTTCAAACTCCTATGCACTATGCATGTGGTGTAGTGTAAACACGTTCACCCTTGTATTTAAGGTATACAATTCCTCTGGCAGTATCCATATACAATGAGTTTGCATAGTAATAGAAAAGTATAATTTATAAGATTAGTAATATACTTTTATTTATGTTTATTTTTTACAGATATTGTTGATCATCATTAAAATAAAGTTATCATGCCTGAAAAATGTAGAAAGAGAAAAAGAGAGCTAAAGAACAGTTACTTGAAGAAAACTCAACGAGGAATATTGGATGAGCAACATAATGTGGCCAAAAAGAGAAAATCTTCTGGTGAGATTACTAAGACGTTTATTAAAAATGTTTCTAGACCGAAAAAGAATGTTCAGAATGTTGAAACCTGTCACAACGCTTCAACCACAAAAAAAATCGAAATAATAGAAAAGCAAAAAAAGCAAATGTATATTCAAAAAATTTGACATATGGTAAAAGAGAAAATCAGTATAAAGAGATACGAAAAAAATATTTCCTAATAGAGTAGTACATAATTTGCTGAAAGATTTGAAGAAATATAAAAAGAGATCACTATTTTATAAAAAGAAGAAGCATATTGAATACATTGTTGAAAAGGCTTTTGAAGTAAATAGAAAACTATTTATTTTAGTTTTAAACAGAATTTGATCACTAGATAAACCAATCCATTCAATGAAGGCCAAAAGTAAGAGGAAAAGAGTAATTAACAGAACTAATTTTTGTGATGTTTTTTAAGGTGAATGGAAACACAGTTCAAGTTCAGAGCCTTTCTTTAATGAAGAGAGTTATTTTCAGCCCAATGATTTGTTGCATGCAGTTGACACCAGTGGTTGAGCCTATGAGGTTAGAAATGGTTGTCCAATTGACAAAGAAAAAATGGTTCCCAGAAATGTAGAAGAAGCGATAGATGATAAAGGTTTAGACAGACGTGCTAAGCCCCAGTGTACACTTGGGATTGCAGTACTATTTGTAGTGTACGACAAGAATCTATTGATCTTTTATGTAATTTCGTACGAAAATATAGTGAAAAAAGTGTTAAACAAAAGATTGATATGTTGCAAGGACTAGACCCTTCCAGAGTTAGAAAAAATACTGGATTGCAAAGTCATTCTCTGGCTTGTCTTTCTAGAAAAGAATGTCAAAGTGTTTTTCATCATTTCAGGATGTTAGCAGTACAACATACTCAAATGCAGAAGTTAGTCAGAAGATTGTATTATGCAAAAAGTCCAGCACTAAAATTAAATGAGTTGAACAGTGCTCTTTTGCGTGGGTCAGTTTCAGATGTGAGGAAGATTTGTGATGACATTGCGTTTTGTTACTTTGTCCTGAACAAGAGAGTGCAGAAACTGAGACATTAATAGAAGAAAATGTTGAAGAGAATGTTGAACATAGTTGTACAAAAAAGTTTGAAGGTGAAATTGCAAAGTTGAAGGTGATTTCAGGTGAAAGACCAAATTATTCTTGTATTTTTTGCCGGCGAAATCACTATAAAAATCAGACTAGAAGTGTTGATTTGTATTTAAAAAGTGAAAGAGAAAATAATGATATGTGGAAGGAATTGGCAACTTATTTGTTGGTAGAGAATTGTTTTGATATTGTTATAACAAATTAGATGAGAATAAAATGCCCGCTAGAGCTGTGCATAATAATCTAGAGTTGGTTGCTGTTCCTCCAGAACTGATATATTTAAATAGCTATGAGTCTATTCTCATTCAATGTGTGCACCGTTTCAGGCTATTGTTCGTATGGAGCCTAAAACAGGTAAATTGCCTCCTTCAGATTTACAGAGAGGATTAAAAGGAAGAGTTGTATATTTACCATTAGATGTAAAGAAAATTTTTGAAACTATTTGTGTAGAGTGTGTAGAAAATGAACTACTAGTCATTCTAGTTAATGGCGTTCCTACTAAGAGTAAGAAAATCTGGCAGGAGTTAGTGGATGTTAGGAAAGTGCAGAAGGCGACTTTGTATTTAATAAAAAACAATGAGTACTATAAAAATGTATATATCGGAGAAGAGTAAATACTTTTAGCAAAAGATACTGAAATGTCAAGTGGACAAATTGAAAAAGTGGAAATGTCAAGAAGTGAAGAAATCTATGAACATTCCAGTGTATGTCCACTTCTTTCAAAAGAAGTATTGGGAATACTATTGAGTTATTCCAAATGAAAAAAGCAAAGGGAAGTCCCATGAGTGTATGGGAAGAGAGCTTGGAAGCTCATTGTTTTATGCAGTTGTTTCCAACAGGAAAAGGAGGACGATGTGATGAACGACCTGTGCAAATTCCTGCATCTGAATATGGGACAACAAGATTATATGCAGAAGATCCAAAATTTAGACAATGTATCCCATATATATTTAATCTTTTGTTTGAAAGTGACTTGTCTGGACTTTCATATGCAGTCAATCACATATTGAAAACAGTAGTACATCTGCAAAATGTTTCTGCAAAGGATTTTATGGATAAAGTATACCAGAGGGATGATCATTTAGAATCTCAGCTGACTAATCTGATGGCATGTGAGCGTGGCACTAACGAATATTGGTACCATCGTCATGGAGAACTGAAATGTATGCTATGGAACTTAGGAACTCCTACATGGTTCCTTACCCTAAGCTGTGCTGAGTACACTTGGGATGATTTACATGAATTTCTTCAAGAGGCAAATTCCAATATAAAAAATGTTGAATACAAGACACCTGGAGAATTGTGCTCTTTGGATCCTGTTAATGTATGCAGATATTTTAATCATAGATTTGAAGCTATGATGTATTTTATCAGCAATAAAAAAATCCTCCTCTTGGAGAAGTTGTGGATTTCTTTTGGAGAAAGGAGTATCAAGCAAGAGGTGATCCTCAAATACATATGCTATTATGGATCAAGGATGCCCCAAAATTCAGAACAGATTCAGATGATACTGTTTTGTCTTTTATTGATGAATAAGCCACATGTGCTGTACCCAAAAGCACAGAAGAAAAAAACGTAAGACAGCAAGTCTTACAATTCCAAAGCTACCAATGTGGAAAATACTCCTGACGAAATACAAGTCTAAGGATAAATTCTATTCCAAATATCGTTTTGCATTTCCACGTCCTGTAATATCCAAAGGAAGAGTGAACAGTTTTATGTCAGCTATGCAACATTCCATCACAAGAAAGTCTTTAAAAAATACCTACAATTTAAGAAGAAGCGAAGAGTCAAAATACATAAATGACTACAATCCAGTTATTCTGTCCATGTGGAATGCTAACATGGATATTCAGTATGTTGCGGACAATTCCATTGCTGTTACATTACAAAATCAGAAAAGACGGAATTGAAAGAAATGTGGGAAGAGATTTCTCACGAGGAGACTCTAAGTAAGAAATTATACAGTTTCAGTTTGAAGATGTTATCCCATTGAGAAATTGGAGCATATGAATGCTCAGATCGGTTAACATCTGCAAGTCTATACTCTAAATCTAGAAGAATAATTTGGGTGAGTCTCGGTCTTGCTGCAATGTGAAATCGGGTACTAAAATCTGTTCAAGAAATTGAATATTTATCAGAAAAAGATCCAGAAAGTAAAGATATTTTTAAAACGAATATGTTGGTCACATATTATCCAAACAGAAGTCATCATCTTGAGAACATGTGTCTCTATGAAGTGCTGCAAAACTACTCTTTTAAACGGAATACTACAGAGAACATCAATAATGGAAAATATGCAATGATTGGTTCCGAAGGATGTTTGGTGAAACAAACGAAAGGAAATTTGATTAATCACAGGAAGCTAAGCTATGACAATTTTACTATTTAGCCCTTTTGCAACTGTTCAAACCGTGGCGTTTAGAATTGGAATTACGTGGATAATTTCAGAGCTATGAAGATTCCTTCAATGCTTGTAAAGATACCATACAATGCACTGTTTTTGCTAATTATATGAAAATGTTAATTGATGAAATTGATCAAGAAGCTACTATTGCAGTTGAGATTGCTAGAGACAGTTCTCAAGACTGTCAAAGTTCTGCAGCGCTGAGTCAAGATCCACTAGGACAACCAGTTGTTGAAAATGAAGCAGCAATCACTATGAATGAGGCGGAAACAGTAATGCATCGATCTCAAGAAGATGTAACGGACTTAGCAAACTTGGAAGAACAACTAAGTGTTGAACAGAAAGAAATATATCAGCAAGTTAGACAACAGATTGATCATAGATTTCTTCATGGAAAGAAAGAATGCACATCTTTTCAACCTATCTGAATGTATGTGAGTGGACCAGCTGGAACAGGAAAAAGTTTCTTAATTAAAGTAATCACCACTTATCTACACAAAACAACGGAGTCACATTTGTCTTGTGTTGTAACTGCTACAATTGGGTTAGCAGCACACAACGTTAAAGGAATTATATTACATAGTTTACTGATGCTACCTGTGGAGCATGAAAACAAATTGGAATATCACAAGCTATCTGGAGAAGCTTGTTGTGAAGTTTCAAGAGTGCTGAAGAAAATGAAACTTCTGATTATTGATGAGGTAAGCATGGTCTGAAACTTAATGCTTGCTTTTGTGTATTTAAGAATGCAGCAAATTCTTAAAACAGAGTATGATGTCTTTATTTGGAGGAAAAGTCACAAAGTCCCTAGCATAAATTTTATACAAGAGGTAGGGATATTGTGGTTGTCAAGAATTCATACCAAAATATACAATTAGGCCAAACAATGTCAGAAGATTTTTACCAAGAGCACACATAAAAACAATTAAAATGCACAAAATTAAAAAATGAGAGAAAAAATCTTATTTTATATAAAAAAGGAAATATATCATTTATTCAAAACATGACAAATCCATTTCATCAAGATAAAAACACAGTTATAAAAGATCATTAAATTCACAAGGAGAACAGTTGTCGACGCAGCATTTTGGTTTTGTACTTTACAACACCTTCATCAGGACCAATATTCTAAATATAAGGAACATACAATTAGTTGATAGTTTATCATATTTTACATGTGCATTTCTCCACAGGAGATAATAGTAACATAAACATAAGTATTCCAACATTTTGTCACCTTTGCAAATTCCGAGTAACAAGTATACACATTTAAGAACTCTATGCATGTTTAAAATGACAACCACATTATGATCCCTATTATTAACAAATTGTATATAAATATCTTGTTACGGCAATCTATTCACAATTCCTTTCTAACGAAGCAACAACATACCTCTATATCGTATACGAAGTGGATACGAAAAACAATGTCCTATATTTTCTTAATGACATCTATTGTTCATATGGATAAGAGGAAATACATTTTCTTATCTGAATGACTTCCCTGAAAAATAAAGAATATCATCGTAAGGTATTGTATAACCGTAAGGTATTTGTGTTTAATTACTACTCAATAGATGCATAGAATACCTTTTTTTTTTTTGGAAGCCTGACTGGGTTGGTCTGTGTTGGAGCCACCGTTCTTTTCCAGGTGAAAACAGATTCTAAAAGTAATTTGTCAAACAAAAGCGGACCATCAATCTGGGGCTTTTTACATAAAAAGTCTCAACATTATCCCAGACGGTTTGCAAGATGGTACCTTGCCAGTAACGAGTCACTTGGTAATAAACATTTGGAAAAAAGGAATATCTTGATGGCCGGCACGATGTTCAGGGGGTAACCTCCTGAATAGGGCCTTTTAATACAACCTGTAACTAGTTTAAATGTTCTATGAGTTTAATCAGATCTCTGTATCATAGTTATCAATTACTCCTCTGCACTCAAAATGTTCTCATCGACTGTGTCATATTACAACTGTGGAAGGAATTATATGTGAATAGATTATAATCTCAATCAAATCACTGTGCACAGAATTTCCTCGTCCATAATAACCGCATAACCGTCCACTTACCGCGCTCTTGTTAGTACGCTGATAACGGATTTGTGACTTTTGAATAAATATAAAGTAATTTGGACTCGGCAAGGAATTAGTTTAAGCTTCCTTATTTCTAAACTCAGCAGTACGACATATAATAATGCCGATCTCGCATCTTTTTAAAAGCCAGAAAAGGATTTGTTGTTTGAATAATCAGAAAGTTAACTAGTTTTGATGACTAAACAGTACAAGCATCTTTATACAACTCGAGAATAGCAGTTTGCTGACATGCAACATTGCACTCGATGTAGATGTTTCATGCTCTTCGCATCTCAAAATATACTTACAAATAAAGGAAAGGCATCAAAGAGCTATGCGGTTATTATGGCCGAGGAAATTTTGTGCACAGTGATTTGATTGAGATTATAATCTATTCACATATAATTCCTTCCACAATTGTAATATGACACAGTCGATGAGAACATTTTGAGTGCAGAGGAGTAATTGATAACTATGATACAGAGATCTGATTAAACTCATAGAACGTTTATACTATTTACAGGTCGTATTAAAAGGCCCTATTCAGGAGGTTACCCCCTGAACATCGTGCCGGCCATCAAGATATTCCTTTTTTTCAATTGTTTATTACCAAGTGACTCGTTACCGGTAAGGTACCATCTTGCAAACCGTCTGGGACAATGTTGACCTGCCCTCAGGACACACCCGCGCTGCACGGCCACCAGCTGTAGCGTGTGCGGTCCTCCCCCGCTGCTGACCTCAGCCTCGCTGAGCCCGCCCCGACGACCCCGCCCCCGCCGTAGTAACGTGATTGTGATTGAATCAGTGTGTTTTATTTTGTTTTTCACATCCTACTGTACTGTCCCCCATATTGTTTAGATTGCCTGTTTCCCTTTTGGTGCTCTGTGCCGTTTCCCTCTCTGTCCCTGTGCCCCCCGCCCCGCTCCCCGCTTCCCGCCGCCTGCGTGCGGCCACGCCCCCTTTTTCCTTCTGTGCCCTCCCCGCTCCCGCCTCCCAGCTGCTCCTCCCTCCCTCACGCTTGGCCATAAATGGCGACCGTGCGGCGCAGCGGAGTGTGACCTGCCCTCAGGACACCCCAGCGCCGCACGGCCACCAGCTGTAGCGTGTGCGGTCCTCCCCCGCTGCTGACCTCAGCCTCGATGAGCCCACCCCGACGACCCCGCCCCGCCGTAGTAACATGATTGTGATTGAATCAGTGTGTTTTATTTTGTTTTTCACATCCTACTGTACTGTCCCCCATATTGTTTAGATTGCCTGTTTCCCTTTTGGTGCTCTGTGCCGTTTCCCTCTCTGTCCCTGTGCCCCCCGCCCCGCTCCCCTCTTCTCGCTGCCTGCATGCGGCCACGCCCCCTTTTTCCTTCTGTGCCCTCCCCGCTCCCGCCTCCCAGCTCCCTCCCTCACACTTCGCCATAAATGGCGACCGTGCGTACGCGCAGCGTTGACGCGCAGCGGGCGCGCCGATTGTGCGCCAAAGGCGCGCCAAAGGTAAGCCCGTCTGCGCCCGTCCGCGCCTGGACCACGCCTAGTGCCAGGACCCCTGGCCCCCATCGACGGAAGATGACCCGACTGTCCTACGACGCCACCGAACTCATCGCACTCAACACTGGCGGGATCCCTGGCTGCTACCGAGCCACTCCGAGGCGCACCCACGGACCCTTCAGCTGCCACTCCTGCAAGTTCTCTTGCATCCGGATCTGCACCGCACCCGCACCCACCAAACCGAAAACCAGCAGCAACCACCTGAAGTGCATCCTGCTCAACACCCACTCCGCCCACAGACAAGCCGTCGAGCTTTGGAACCTCCTTGACACAACATCACCAGACGTCGCCTTCCTCATGGAAACATGGATGAACGCCTCCTCAGCGCCCGACATCGCCATCCCAGACGGGTACAAGATCATCCGGAGGGACCGCGGCAACCAGACTGGAGGAGGCATCGCCATTATCCACAGGAACACCATCCGCATCACGAGCAACTCCGACGACACCCTCACAACCGCCGAACACCTGCACTTCCAGATCCACACCGACCCCAAGACCACCCTCAGAGGCACCCTCATCTACAGACCCTCGGGACCACGCACACAATTCAGCGAAGACATCGCCGACTTCATCAGCCCACACGCCCTCCCCTCCGCTGACTACATCCTCCTCGGGGACCTCAACTTCCACCTGGAGAACAACAACGACCGCAACACCACCACCCTGCTGGACAACCTCGCCACCCTCGGTTCAAGCAGCTGCTGACCACCCCCACCCACTACGCCGGACACACACTCGACCCCGTCTTCTCCTCCAGCAAGGACATCTCCTTCGGCCACGCCACCGGACTCCACTGGACGGACCACTGCTGCATCCACTTCAGCTACAAAAAGAACACAATACACCACCAACAGCAACAGGTTGCACGCAGAAGTTGGAACAAGATCACAGCCAACCAGCTCGCCGCTTCCCTGAGCCAGGACCCCCCCGCAAGCTCAGCGAACCCCAGCCAGGCCGCCAACAACCTCACGAAGTAGATCAGCAACTGCGCAGACGACCTCACCCCACTGAGGACCCCGCCCAGCAGACCCGGCAGTAAGAAGGCACCATGGTTCACTGACGAGCTCAAGAGCTCCAAGAGGAACTGCCGAGCCCTCGAGAGAGCCTGGCGCAGAGACCCTACACCAGACAACATGACCACCCTCAAGCTCGCCACTCGAAAACACCACGAACTGACCTACACCACCAAGAAAACCGCATTCAAGGAATGACTGGACAACAACGCCCACAACAGCAAGGAACTCTTCAACATCGTCAAAGAGCTCTCCAACCCCAGCGCCAGAAACAACAACATCACCCCATCACAAGACCTCTGCAACTCCCTCGCCTCCTACTTCCACAACAAGATCGCAGACATACACAACAGCTTCAGCACAGAGCTGACGCACCCCATGACAGCACCTGCACCCCCACCACCACCCTCCGCGCCTGGACCCCGATCAACACAGAGGTAACCCTACGCACGATGAACTCCATCCACTCCGGATCTCCAACCGACCCCTGCCCTCACCACGTCTTCAACAAGGCCGACTCCATCATCGCACCCCACCTGCGGGACATCATCAACACCTCCTTCGACACAGCGACCTTCCCGGAGAGCTGGAAGCATGCCAAACTCAGCGCTCTACTGAAGAAACCATCAGCGGACCCCACCGAACTCAAAAACTACCGCCCCATCTCGCTCCTCCCGTTTCCGGCCAAAGTCATCGAGAAGACCGTCAACAAGCAGCTGGCCGCCTTCCTCGAGTCGAATGGATCCCTCGACCACTCGCAGTCCGGCTTCCGGGCCAACCACAGCACCGAGACCGCCCTCATCGCTGCCACGGATGACATCCGAGCCCTGCTCGACAACGGGGAAACAGCGGCCCTCATCCTCCTGGACCTTTCCGCAGCTTTCGACACTGTCTGCCACCGCACCCTAGAGCAGCGCCTCAGCAACGCCGGAATCCAAGAGAAGGCACTAGATTGGATCATCTCCTTCCTCGCCGGAAGGACTCAGAGAGTCCGCCTCCCCACTTCAGATCAGAAGCCACCAAAGTCATCTGCGGCGTTCCTCAAGGCTCCTCGCTCAGCCCCACCCTCTTCAATGTCTACATGAGCCCCCTTGCGGCCATCGCACGCCAACACAACCTCAACATCATCTCCTACGCCGACGACACCCAGCTGATCCTCTCCCTCACCAACGACCCCGCCACTGCCAGAGCCAGCCTACACGAGGGGATGAAAGACGTAGCCGAGTGGATGAAGAACAGCCGCCTGAAACTGAACTCAGACAATACGGAAGTCCTCATCCTGGGATCTTCGTCCTCCGCCTGGGACGACTCCTGGTGGCCCCCCGCCCTGGGCAGCGCACCCAAACCAACAGACCACGCACGCAACCTGGGCTTCATCCTGGACCAGACAAGTCAACGCCGTCTCCTCGTCATGCTTCAACATCCTGCGCATGCTACGTAAGATCTTCCGGTGGATCCCCACCGAGACCAGGAAGACTGTCACCCAGGCCCTTGTCACCAGCCAACTGGACTACGGCAACTCCCTCTATGCCGGAACCACTGCCAGACTCCAGAAGAGACTCCAGCGAATCCAGAACACCTCAGCAAGACTCATCCTGGACATCCCCCGACACAGCCACATCTCCGGACACCTGAGAAACCCGCACTGGCTCCCGGTCAACAAGAGAATCACGTTCCGACTCCTCACCCACGCACACAAAGCCCTACACAACCAAGGCCCAAGATACCTCAACAGCCGCCTCAACTTCTACACTCCCACACGCCAGCTTCGATCAACCAACCACGCCCTCGCCGCCGTCCCCCGCATCCAAAGAGCCACCACAGGAGGAAGATCCTTCTCCTACCTCGCCGCCAAGACGTGGAACTCCCTCCTGACCCACCTCCGCCTGACCCAGGACCACCTCGCCTTCAGGAGGCAGCTCAAGACCTGGCTGTTCGAGCAGTAGCAGACCCCCCCTCCCCAAGCGCCTTGAGACCCTCCGGGTGAGTAGCGCGCTATATAAATGCTGTGATTGATTGATTGATTGATTGATTGATTGATTGAGACTTTTTATGTAAAGTGCCCCAGATTGATGGTCCGCTTTTGTTTGACAAATTACTTTTAGAATCTGTTTTCACCTGGAAGAGAACGGTGACTCCAACACAGACCAACCCAGTCAGGGTTCCAAAATTGTTAAAAAAAAGGTATTCTTTGCATCTATTGAGTAGTAATTAAACACAAATACCTTACGGTTATACAATACCTTACGATGACATTCTTTATTTTTCAAGGAAGTCATTTAGATAAGAAAATGTATTTCCTCTTATCCATATGAACAATAGATGTCACTAAGAAAATATAGGACATCGTTTTTCGAATCCACTTCGTATACGATATAGAGGTATGTTGTTGCTTCCTTAGAAAGGAATTGTGAATAGATTACAGTAACAAGATATAGATATACAATTTGTTAATAATAGGGATCATAATGTGGTTGTCATTTTAAACATGTACAGAGTACTTAAATGTGTATACTTGTTACTCGGAATTTGCAAAGGTGACAAAATGTTGGAATACTTATGTTTATGTTACTATTATCTCCTGTGGAGAAATGCACATGTAAAATATGATAAACTGTCAACTAATTGTATGTTCCTTATATTTAGAATATTGGTCCTGATGAAGGTGTTGTAAAGTACAAAACCGAAACGCTGCGTTGACAACTGTTCTCCTTGTGAATTTAATGATTTTTTTATAACTGTGTTTTTATCTTGATGAAATGAAATGGATTTGTCATGTTTTGAATGAATGATATATTTCCTTTTTTTATATAAAATAAGATTTTCTCTCTCATTTTTTAATTTTGTGCATTTTAATTGTTTTTATGTGTGTTTTTGGTTAAAAATGTTCTGACATTGTTTGGCCTAATTGTATATTTTGGTATGAATTCTTGACAACCACAATATCCCTACCTCTTGTATACCCTTTATGCTAGGGACTTTGTGACTTTTCTGTAATTCCCCTGTCCCAGATTGGATAGTTAGGGGACCTCCTTTCATTTTTCTGTTATTTGGAGGAAAACATGTCATTGTTTTTGGAGATCTACTGCAACTTACTCCAGTAAAAGGACAACCAGTATTTAAAACACTTGCGCATGAAGACACCAGAAAGTCTCTGGTAAGTGTTGGAAATATAAACATTTGGTCATATTTTGAATACAAGGAACTCATTACAAATATGCGACAGGCAAATGATGCTGACTATGGAACTATTATTCAAGATATAAGAATTGGCGTACTGACAGAACATGGCAGAGAAGCTTTGCAGAGTCAATTACTTTCCAATTTGTTTCCAAATGAAAATGTAGTTCCTGAGAAAATATATATGAAAATTGTAGAAAACAAATCTGTTATCTGCTTAATGCCAACACTCCGTGAGTGTTCTATATTCAACTAACAACTTTTGAAGCTGGAAAATGAAGAAATAATGAAAATGGAAGCCATTGATAAAATTGAGCATGAAGGAATCACTAATATTTTGACAGAAAAGTTGAAAACAAAATTGAATTCTTTAGAAAAATCGATATCTAAACTGCTGGTTTAGAAAAGAATTTATATGCATGTAGAAACTGTCGGGTAATTTTAAGGTGTAATTTGGATGTAGAAAAAGGTTTAGTTAATGGAGCAATGGGCAAAGTTGTGGATTTTGTTAATTATCCGAATAAAGATGGTATTGAATTTTTAAAAATTAAATTTGATCAGATTGAAGCAGTGATACAAATTGGTTGTTGTTCTGTTCGTTTTTTGCTTGTTAAAGATTTGTCTGTAGAAAACAGTTTCCAGTTTCTCTGGCATATACAGTGACTATTCATAAATCTCAAGGTTTAATTGTAGAAAGTGCTTTGGTGAACATTGGAAACACTGTGTTTAAAGAAGGTATGGCATATATTGCTTTGTCACGAGTCAGAACTTTATCTGGTTTGTTTTTGATTGATTTTGATAACACAAAGGTTACTGCAGATGCAAACTGTGTAAAAGAGTATAATCGGTTAAGAAGAGTGTATGCTCCCAATTTAGGTCAATAACCTGTATTTGAAAAGCGTGTAGTAGGAAGAAAAAGAAGATATGAGAACATCTGTAGTGTAGGTATAGAGAAGGGAAAACACAAGATAATGTTGTGATTGCAAGCAAAAAGAAAAAGGACACTGTTGAAGAGATTGTTGGTTATCAGTTTGAAAATAGTTCAGTTGTCAACTGCTATACTAATGTAGTGGTCAATGTTGTTTTTTTTCTTGAAGGTTTGCAACATCAAATAATAGAGAATCGGAAAAAAAGATTTTGTTCATTGTTGCATTGCGTTTATGAAAAATTGAGAACTGACAAAAGTAAAATACAAAGTGTTTGTGATATTTGTAATCTTTTGGATGTATGTTCTGGGTCTACACAATTTACGCAGAATATCCAACAAGATGCTCTGGAATTTCTAATGTATATGCTTACCATATTGGAAAGTGAAGGCATAGAAATTGAAAATCTTTTTGGCCTTTGTTATAAATGGGAACATCATTGTGAAAATTGTTTCTATACATGTAGCACTAACATAGACACTGAAAGATTTATATATGTGACATTACCAGACTGTAAATCACTGTCTTTCAATAAACTAGTTAAAGCAGCAAATCAGAACAACATGGAGTGTAGCCAATGCAAATCAGAAATGTTATCAACATTTATTATACAAAGATATGGACAATATATAATTTTAATGATGCAAAGTTGTACAGCTGATGAAAGAAAATTGGAAACTCTAATAAAACATTTTGTAGCAAGTCAACTATCAATATCAGGAAGGACTTTTGTAGAAGTAGCAATAATTTTCCATGATGGTCCTTCCACAACATCTGGACATTACACTGCCTATCTAAAATGTGAAAAAGGCTGGACACTTTGTAATGATGCTTAGTTGGTTTTTAAACAATGTTTGCCAAGCGAATTACCTAATTCCTACCTAATATTTTTTAAAACAAACGTTTTAGGAACATAATTTGGCCTCTGAGGAATTTATTAATATGTATTAATACGATTACGATTGCAAAATTTCAATATAAAGGATTTCAAGAATACCATTTCGCCTTGAGGAAAGGTGTTTGTTTGAATTACGGACTTTTTCTTGCACATTGTCTCGGCCTACACTTTTAAGCAAAAACATTTACAGTATTTATAAATTTAAGTTATAAAATATTCTTACCAGTAAGCGTTTTATATATGTGTGATTTGTATTTTATGGTATTTTATTAAGGATGGATTTTTGGGTTTTTTAAACAATCTTATTGATTGTTTTTTTTTGCCCGCTGTTATGTGATGAGTATGATTGAAATCACTGTTTCTAGTGAAATGCAATATATTCTCAGAACAGCAAAAAAGGCAAAGAAAATAATTTGGAAAATGTAAAAATTATTCTGTATTGTAAAAACTATAGTATTCTGTATCATAACTGTATTTCTTCTTCTCTTTTAAAGATTCTAATTCTAAAATATCAAATTTACACAAATGTATTTTGTAAAAAACAACAAAAAAATGTCTAGCATTTTTTATTTCTATCACTCTGAAGGTAAGTTTAAATAAGTATTAAAATGCACAATAGCCTGTGTTTGCACACAGGTGAAGAAAATGGAGATGGACGGAGTAGATATATGTGGGAAGATGCTCTGTGGGTGTTTCAGGTTACAGGATGAAATTAACATGAATACTGAGGGGCAGATCTACAAGAAAGTGCCAAAGCATGGCACTGCAAGCCCTTTGGCTGTGCCACGCTGTGGCACTTTCATAGCACAGGAATGCAACATATCTACAATGATATGTCGCATACCTGTGCTCTCCCCTGCGCTGGCGCAGAAACAGCTGCCAGGCGCCGGCGCAGGCACCCTTGCACCATTCACACACACATTCACTCTCCCATAAAAAATACTCAGTTAAATAATCAATAAGTAATATAGACTTTCACATAGCTAGTAACCAACTGGTACAGCACTTTACACAACAACTGACAAAGTGATGCAGATATTCTCACAGTTTAGTCACTATCCAATATTAGTCAAGTAAACAGTCAATCACACTGCTACTAAATCCTCCATCCATTTATATATCCACTCATTCTCATATACATAATACATAATACATTTAAATAATGAACCAAACCACAGTAACTGGATGATGTCATCAGTGATGTCATTTGAGATGTCATCAGTGATGTCATCAGTGATGTCACTGACCATATCATGAATGATGTAATATGTGACTTCACCAGCAGTGGATTGTGGGCACGTGAGTTAGAGTTAGCACAACTAACTATAACAGAGGATTTGTATGAGTGAAATATCCAGCTAACTATAACACCCATGAAACCAATGTTTTTTTCAGTGAATATATATATATATATATATATATATATATATATATATATATATATATATATATATATATATATATATATATATATATATATATATAACACACGGATTTGGCGTGCTTAAGCCATCTTCAACGGCGGGCTCTCGACGGGGTACGCCAACCCCTATTATTAAACACACTCCTGGTTACAATATTCATCCACGAAAGAACCAGAGTCGGAGCCCAAATCTGATGCGGTGCTGTCAAGTTTATTCAGCAAAGGAAACACCCAACGCGTTTCGAGATCCGCTGACCTCTTTCTCACGGGAGAAAGAGGTCAGCGGATCTCGAAACGCGTTGGGTGTTTCCTTTGCTGAATAAACTTGACAGCACCGCATCAGATTTGGGCTCCGACTCTGGTTCTTTCGTGGATGAATATTGTAACCAGGAGTGTGTTGTTTAGTATATGTATATATATATATATATATATATATATATATATATATATATATATATATATATATATATATATATAATTCAAACAATTAGTCCTGAACTTCCAGCTCCGGCAAACTGAGACCAACGAATCCCAAAGATAAGGCAAAAAGGATTTTATTTAACCAGGTTCAACAGCGCAGCGGACTGACGCGTTTCGGGCGGATGCCCTTGATCACAGTGATATATATATATATATATGTATATCGCAGCACAACTCAACTCCATCAAGTTGAAAAATGGCAAGCACACTGGTGTCCGACTTCAAAGATTGTTTATTGCAAACCCCCCTTCACCCCAGACAGACGCGTTTTGCTATACTAGCTTCGTCAGTGTCAGTTCGTGTACAAACAAACTCGCCATTTTAAACCCTGCCAGTCATGACTTTTTTCATCGACATAGAAGAAGAATTCAATCATAAAAGCAGTGGCCATCTTGTAATATCTACAATTTCATACATTTCCTTGGTTTTGAACGGCGAATAATAAAGTGCTTAAATGCTCATTTAAAAACATTAGTTTTAGAACAGCAAACATTTCATTTTAGAGTACATTCCATAGACCCATTGATAATGTGCATTAATGACTACCAAGTCATAATTATATATGTTTCCTAAGGTTTGTGTTTGCCCTGAATGGGCAGTGTTATCATTTTTGTTAATTACCTGAACTGTTTGGTCTCACATTGGGTATCAAGGATAACCACAATTGCAATTACTTTTGTCAAAACTGGCTTCCTAACGAGTATTAGTACACACTTGGAATCTCTAGCATTAGAGGACTCGATCACAGTATTAGGTGATCTGAACTTCCACCTAGACGATAATAACCACAAGGAGACTCAAGCTCTCATCGCGGATATGGAAGTCCTGGGGTTACATCAGTTGGTTACTTCACCTACACATCAAGCTGGACACATTTTAGATGCTATATTCTCAAGTGTCCAGGGGCTCCATGTACGTGACATCCTTCCGCTGCCATGGACAGACCATTATGCGGTTTTCTGTACCTTGGCTATGGATAAAAGACCAGTTACAGCTACTTCTCTTCCCCAGTCTATATCCTTTAAAGCATGGCACAATGTCAACCAGTTGGACCTAAAAAACCACCTGGATGATACTTGCCCGCTAATCTCGGCTAACCCCAACCTGGCCATACAACAACTCCACGACTGGTTGGGACATGCCATGAATTCATTAGCCCCCATTAAGAAATTATCTAAGAACAGGTCCACCCCTACCGCACCATGGTACACGGATGAACTAAAAGCACAAAAACAACAGAACAGATACTGGGAAAGACAATGGAGAAAGTCTTATAATCCAACAAGTAAAACTAAATACAAGGATGCTTTGGCAACATACAAAGCCATGATTATAAAGGCAAAAAAAGAGTATTACATGATGCAAATTGAGCAGGCAAAGAACTCTAGCAAAAAATTATATGACATAACTAAAGTGCTCTCGGGTAACACCCCCGATCTGACCCCACCTCAAACCCAAGACATGTGTGATGGCCTGGCCAACTTCTTCTTCACGAAGGTGGATGATATTTATCAATCTTTTTTGGCTAAAACCACGCACACCAATGTTCCCAACATTATTCAGGAAGTCTCAAAACCTACAGTAACATCATCCTTCACTAATTTCATACCACTGACAGAAGATCAGGTATTAAAAATTGTGTCGACAGTCAAAGCTGGATCCAAGCTGGATCCTTGTCCACTATCGGCGCTCTTACCGGTGATGGACTCGATCATACCAGTCCTGACACAAGTCTGCAACTCCATCCTGCTCTCAGGGATATATCCCCTTAATCTAAAAACCACACTGCTCAAACCACTGTTAAAAAAACCAGGAGCCGATAAGTTAGAACTAAAAAACTATCGACCCATTGCCAGTCTCCCGTTCATGGCCAAAGTGGTGGAAAAGGCCATGAACATACAATTAACTGAGTATATAGAAACCCATAAGAAGTTAGATGACACTCAGTATGGTTTTCGGAAATACCATGGGACTGAAACCGCCCTTATCAAAGCATCCGAAGATATAAGAATAATAAGAGACCAAGGCGGTACAGCGGTGTTGGTACTGCTGGACCTTTCAGCAGCTTTCGACACGGTCGACCATAGTATTTTGGTCGACCGTGTCGGGAAAATGGGCATCTCCTCCACGGCAAGAGCTCTCCTCGCTTCCTTTCTCTCTGAGAGAACGCAGGCCGTCACTCTTGGCCCTTACCAATCTGCTAAACTGTCACAACCATGTGGGGTACCTCAAGGCTCATCCCTGAGTCCGACACTTTTTAATATCTATGTGTCGGACCTGGCCAATGTCATCAAGGCACATGGGATGAGCCTAACCTCCTACGCGGATGACACTCAATTGGTGATGGCAATAAGAGGTGATGGAGAAGAGGTAGCTAAAAGATTCCAGAGAGGTTTGACGGAATTAGGTGAGTGGATGGCAGCGAACTGCCTAAAACTTAATTCGGAAAAAACCGAGGTAATGATTTTTGGACAACTCTCACCAGAATGGCCCGCCTCGTGGTGGCCCCAAACTTTTGGTGCCCCCCCCAATCCGGTGACTAAAGTAAGAAACCTAGGAATACTTTTTGATAACCATTTAAACTTCATGGACCATGGTAGCAAAGTGGCCTCTATAGCCCATCACAAACTACGCATGATTCGAAAAATAAGTCCTTATCTTCTTACTACTGCCATTAAAACTCTGGTGAGCTCACTAGTCCTGACATCCCTAGACTGCTGCAATGGGCTTTTCATCAACTCCCAAGTTAGAGTTATAAAAAAACTGCAGACCATACAGAATGCGGCAGCACGTCTTATTCTGGGAATTCCTAAGTTTGCTCCTCTCTCTGACGCCATTCCAAAACTACACTGGCTGACGATTCAGAACAGAGCTAGATTTAAATCACAGTGCATTGTTTACAAAGCACTAAACAAACAGGGCCCGCAGTTCCTTAAAGACCATCTACGTCCTTACCAACCTATACGCCAGTTGCGCTCCACCAACAGCAACCAACTAACGGTACCTCGCACCAGAACAGTGATGTGGGGAGACCGACGGTTTGTGGTAGCAGCTTCCAAACTTTGGAATACTCTACCCCAGGACATTAGAGCATGTCCCACACTACTCCAATTCCGCAAAAAATTGAAAACCTGGCTATTCAATAAATAAGTTCTTGGTATAGAATAGAGGTCTGAGCAAGGCAGCTTATTTAACATCAAGCTGGCAAATTAATCAGCGCCAAGACACCCTAGGGTATATGCTGCGCTTTATAAATGCCAATAAATAAATAAATATGTTACAATTGCTTTTACCGGTAGAAGGGGCTTCATTATACACATGGTCCCATGTGCATCTTCACAGGTGAACCCACATCTCCTCATCATTATTGAGACCCCAAGGTGGCATTGTTTTGAGGTCAATAATATATTTAGACTCTAGAGTTCGCAGTGCCTTAACCCTGTCCCCCCGCGTTCTGAACGGGTTACTTGATCAATGGCGTAGTAACTGAGAAGGTCCCTATTACTTTGGTGATATTCCGCAAAATGGCGGGCGACCGGATAAGATCTAGATTTATTCGCGATCGCTCGCATATGTTCCAGGATCCTCAGTTTTGTGGGGTTGATGGTACTCCCTATATATCGTTTTTTGCAGGGACGTTCTAGCAATAAATTGTATAGTCTGAGTTACAATTTAGGAGTTTGTTTATTCTTCTATTTGGTTCTCTTGTCCCCGTTCTACCTGGATAGACAGAGGCCTTTTTGCTAAATTTACATGCTTTGCAGCGAAGACAAGGAAAAAATCCATTTACACCTGCTAGACCTTGGGGCTGAGTTCTTGATGAGAAGTGACTGTGGACTAAATGGTCAGACAATGATTGACATCGACGGTATGTTATTGATGGTCTATCTGAAAGATGTTTCTTAAGTACATTGTCTGTGGCCAGAATATGCCAGTTTCTCTTGAAACTTTGGACCAGCTCACCAGATTTTGTACTGAAGTTGGTGATCATTCTGACCTGATTTTCCTCCTTTTTGACATCTTTGACCACCAGGAGATCCCTCCTGTTTACTGTTGCTACCTTCTCCACCGCAGACTTGAGTATGTTATTGGAGTACCCTCTGTTTTGAAATCTTTTAGTCGCCTCTAATCGAGCATGTTGATAATCGGTGTTCGCTGAGCAATTTCTTTTTAACCGCAATAATTCACCGTAGGGTATGTTTTTGATCAAACTTTTAGGATGATAACTGGCAGCATGTAACACGGTGTTACCCGCTGTGGGTTTCCTATAAAGTCTGGTCTGAAGGGTATTATCTTGTATGAATACCTCCAAATCCAAATAACACACACTAGTCGAGCTGGTTGTACTGGTGAATCTCAAGTTTAGGTCATTGTTGTTTAAACTGGCAATATACTCTTCAGACGAGATTTGATCGCCTCGTCACACTATAAACAGATCGTCTATATATCTAGTCCACAATAAAATCCTGTCACTCCATCTATCATTAGCTACTCCCCATGCCTCGTGCTTCTCCCACCAGCCTACAAACAAGTTCTCATAGCTGGGGGAGAAGCACGAGCCCATCGAGGTACCCCTGATTTGCCTGTGCAGTTGTCCTGTAAAGGTAAAGATATTGTTATACAGGCAGAATCGCATCATGTTTAACAGCATACTACTATGTGTCCTATATTTCTCTGGTTTTTTATCAAGGAACCATTTCGTAGCAGTCAAACCCTCTTCATGTGCTATACAGGTGTAAAGATTTACCACATCTAATGTTATCAGGAGCATGTCCGGTTCCCAGGAGATACTGTCCATCATACGGGGGAAATCCTGTGTGTCCCTCACATAGGAGGACAAATCCCTGACAAATGGGGCCAAGTATGAATCAATGAAGCGGGATGTATTTTCCAAGAGCCCACCAATTGCTGACACAATTGGCCTCCCTGGTGGCCTTTTGGCATTCTTGTGGATTTTCGGTAAATGATAAAAGGTGGGGAGTACTGGTGATTTGCATTGTAGAAACTGAAATTCATCTGAGCTGAGCATGCCTTCGTTCTTCCATTTGGTCAGCATTTCTTGGTATTCCATCAGGCTATTGGCGTACTCAGCTCTATTTATAACAATATACCAATCCTTATCTTTCAATTGTCCGAGTGCTTCTTGTTCGTAGTTTTCTTTGCTAAAAATCACTATATTCCCCCCTTTGTCCGAAGGTTTTATTTCTATAGATTTGTTATTTTTGAGGGATTTAATTGCCTCCCATTCCTTTCTTGTGATGTTGGACAATCTCATGTCCATCTTGTCTTTTGCCATTTTTTCCAAATCCAAAAACACCACCTCACTGAAAACATCTATAGCATCTTCACAAGCATTTGGCAGTCTTTTAGATTTATTCTTCAGGTTGCTAGGATCTCTTGCTTGCGTTGCGGATACACTACCATTATCCTCATTGAGTGTCTCTCTTTCTTGCAGCTCTTGTGTGGGAGTCAACAGTACTTTTAATAAGGAATTGGAATGTTCTTCAACAGATTCCTCCGTGGCGGTCTCTGAATACGTTCCCACAGCCGTATTTTTTGGATTCAAGAGAAAGATTTTTTTGAACTTGAGTTTGCGTGTGTATCTGAATAGGTCTATTTTTGTATCAACAAGGTTGAACTGGCTCGCCGGACAAAAAATTAGTCCTTTCTTCAATACCTTAATTTCATCACCTGTTAATGTTCTTTTAGACAGGTTATTGATGTTGTTATCTTCTTGTACTATTATCTTCTCTTGCGGTTGGAAGCACTCCGCGTCACCCTCGGCGAGGTTGCTTGTTGTGTATTTCCCTTTGCCCCTTTTGCCCCGCCTTGTCCTCCTTTTTGGCTTGTTTGTGGAGGGTGATTTCTTTGTTGTGGCCTTTGGCGGGTCTCCTTCTTGATTTGGTATTCGTTGAAAAAAAGGTTGTTTAGTTCTATTCCCTTTGGTTGCCAGCGTTGAAGGTTGTTCTCCATCTGATATTTCCACCTCCGATTCTTCAGTATCCACAGCATTAGCTGCTGCATTGCCTTGGGCAAGTCGTCTCCTCGTTGCATCAAATCTCCGAGCAAAGGTTAGGATTCTGCCTGTTAGATAATCTTGCTCGTCACGTAAACATTTTGTTTGTTTCCTTTTTCTAATGGCTAGGTCTTACTCCTTCAGCCTGTTTACCATGGTAGTTTTTAATTGTTCACTTGTCTGTGTATCTTTATCTTTGGCAATGAGGTCTTCCAGTTCCGTTATTTCTTGCATGCACTTATCCCGGTCGCTCCATGCGTATTGAATTAGCATGCGTACCAACCCTTTAGAAGACTCAGCTGTATATTCCGCCCAGTCCTTTAAGAGCGCTGAGTCAGGATTTTCATAAGATGGTATAATGAAGATCCGAAGTCCTCTTGGGATTCAGTTACACTCAATATACCACTGCAGAGAGGTGGCCTCCCACCATTTCTTGCACTCTCTCTCTTTTAGCTTTTCTAGTTTGGTATAAAGTGTCTTTAGATTGCTGTTTACTAGGGATATTGCCTCTGGATTTGCTGTGCTTGTCGGTCTCCCTGTAGTGGACCTGAACATTGCCTTAGCAGCTGCCTCTCTCTCTCCTGTGATATCCTCCGTGTTTGACATTTCAGTTCAATTTGGAAAGTACTCTTGTAAGATTAATTTTACTATGGGCGGTGGATAAACCACTTGCTTCAGGGGTTTGCAATTTTTTGGGGCGCGGTACCAAGCGGGACAGAGGCAAGCAGATAAAGTTCGTAAACCCGATAATGGGCGAAGCTTCACTCACCGCTACCAGTGCTGGCGCTGGGCAGAGGTCGGCCGACGTCTCCCCTGCAACCGCTCCTGCGCGGCGGGAAATGCTTTGTTTCTTGCACGTATCTCTCAAGAACCGATATTCGTCCCTCACGTAATCGAGTTGCTTACAACGCCTCGGGGCAGACGGCCATATTGACTTCAGGCACAGGTTCCTCACCGCCGTCGCTCCTCCTTTTTCCCGGGTGCTCTCAACCAGCGTTGGGGAAAAGCTAACAGACCGCAGCACAACTCAACTCCATCAAGTTGAAAAATGGCAAGCACACTGGTGTCCGACTTCAAAGTTTGTTTATTGCAAACCCCCCTTCACCCCATACAGACGCATTTCGTTATACTAGCTTCGTCAGTGTCAGTTCGTGTACAAACAAACTCGCCATTTTAAACCCTGCCAGTCATGACTTTTTTCATCGACATAGAAGAAGAATTCAATCGTAAAAGCAGTGGCCATCTTGTAATATCTACAATTTCATACATTTCCTTGGTTTTGAACGGCGAATAATAAAGTGCTTAAGTGCTCATTTAAAAACATTAGTTTTAGAACAGCAAACATTTCATTTTAGAGTACATTCCATAGTATTGATAATGTGCCTTATTGCCTACCAAGTCATAATTATATATTTTTCCTAAGGTTTGTGTTTGCCCTGAATGGGCAGTGTTATCATTTTTGTTAATGACCTGAACTGTTTGGTCTCACATTGGGTGTCAAGGATAACCACAATTGCAATTACTTTTGTATGTTACAATTGCTTTTACCGGTAGAAGGGGCTTAATTATGCACATGGTCCCATGTGCATCTTCACAGGTGAACCCACATCTCCTCATCATTATTGAGACCCCAAGGTGTCATTGTTTTGAGGTCAATAATGTATTTAGACTCTAGAGTTCGCAGTGCCTTATCCCTGTCCCCCCCCCCCCGAGTTCTGAACGGGTTACTTGATCAATGGAGTAGTAACTGAGAAGGTCCCTATTACTTTGGTGATATTCCGCAAAATGGCGGGCGACCGGATAAGATCTAGCCTTATTCGTGATCGCTTGCATATGTTCCAGGATCCTCAGTTTTGTGGGGTTGATGGTACTCCCTATATATCGTTTTTTGCAGGGACATTCTAGGCAATAAATTGTATAGTCTGAGTTACAATTTAGGAGTTTGTTTATTCTTCTATTTGGTTCTCTTGTCCCCGTTCTACCTGGATTGACAGAGGCCTTTTTGCTAAATTTACATGCTTTGCAGCGAAGACAAGGAAAAAATCCATTTATACCTTCTAGACCTTGGGGCTGAGTTCTTGATGAGAAGTGACTGTGGACTAAATGGTCAGACAATGATTGACATCGATGGTATGTTATTGATGGTCTATCTGAAAGATGTTTCTTAAGTACATTGTCTGTGGCTAGAATATGCCAGTTTCTCTTGAACCCTTAGACCAGCTCACCAGATTTTGTACTGAAGTTGGTGATCATTCTGACCTGATTTTCCTCCTTTTTGACATCTTTGACCACCAGGAGATCCCTCCTGTTTACTGTTGCTACCTTCTCCACCGCAGACTTGAGTATGTTATTGGAGTACCCTCTGTTTTGAAATCTTTTAGTGGCCTCTAATCGAGCATGTTGATAATCGGTGTTCGCTGAGCAATTTCTTTTTAACCGCAATAATTCACCGTAGGGTACGTTTTTGATCAAACTTTTAGGATGATAACTGGTCGCATGTAACACGGTGTTACCCGCTGTGGGTCTCCTATAAAGTCTGGTCTGAAGGGTATTATCTTGTATGAATACCCCCAAATCCAAATAACACACACTAGTCGAGCTGATTGTACTAGTGAATCTCAAGTTTAGGTCATTGTTGTTTAAACTGGCAATATACTCTTCAGCCGAGATTTGATCGCCTCGCCACACTATAAACAGATCGTCTATATATCTAGTCCACAATAAAATCCTGTCACTCCATCTATCATTAGCTACTCCCCATGCCTCGTGCTTTTCCCACCAGCCTACAAACAAGTTCGCATAGCTGGGGGAGAAGCACAAGCCCATTGAGGTACCCCTGATTTGCCTGTGCAGTTGTCCTGAAAAGGTAAAGATATTGTTATACAGGCAGAATCGCATCATGTTTAACAGCATATTACTATGTGTCCTATATTTCTCTGTTTTTTTATCAAGGAACCATTTCGAAGCCTCAAACCCTCTTCATGTGCTATACAGGTGTAAAGATTTACCACATCTAATGTTATCAGGAGCATGTCCGGTTCCCAGGAGATACTGTCCATCATACTGAGGCAATCCTGTGTGTCCCTCACATAGGAGGACAAATCCCTGACAAATGGGGCCAAATATGAATCAATGAAGCGGGATGTATTTTCCAAGAGCCCACCAATTGCTGACACAATTGGCCTCCCTGGTGGCCTATTGGCATTCTTGTGGATTTTCTGTAAATGATAAAAGGTGGGGAGTACTGGTGATTTGCATTGTAGAAACTGAAATTCATCTGAGCTGAGCATGCCTTCGTTCTTCATTTGGTCAGCATTTCTTTGTATTCCATCAGGCTATTGGCGTACTCAGCTCTATTTATGACAATATAACAGTCCTTATCTTTCAATTGTCTGAGTGCTTCTTGTTCGTAGTTTTCTTTGCTAAAAATCACTATATTCCCCCCTTTGTTCGAAGGTTTTATTTCTATAGATTTGTCATTTTTGAGGGATTTAATTGCCTCCCATTCCTTTCTTGTGATGTTGGACGTTCTCATGTCCATCTTGTCTTTTGCCATTTTTTCCAAATCCAAAAACACTGCCTCACTGAAAACATCTATAGCATCTTGACAAGCATTTGGCAGTCTTGTAGATTTATTCTTCAGGTTGCTAGGATCTCTTGCTTGCGTTGCAGATACACTACCATTATCCTCATTGAGTGTCTCTCTTTCTTGCAGCTCTTGTGTGGGAGTCAACAGTACTTTTAATAAGGAATTGGAATGTTCTTCAACAGATTCCTCCGTGGCGGTTTCTGAATACGTTCCCACAGCCGTATTTTTTGGATTCAAGAGAAAGATTTTTTTTAACTTGAGTTTGCGTGTGTATCTGAATAGGTCTATTTTTGTATCAACAAGGTTGAACTCGCTCGCCGGACAAAAATGTAGTCCTTTCTTCAATACCTTAATTTCATCACCTGTTAATGTTCTTTTAGACAAATAATGATGTTGTTATCTTCTTGTGCTATTATCTTCTCTCGCGGTTGGAAGCACTCCTCGTCACCCTCGGCGAGGTTGCTTGTTGTGTATTTCCCTTTGCCCCTTTTGCCCCGCCTTGTCCTCTTTTTTGGCTTGTTTGTGGAGGGTGAGTTCTTTGTTGTGGCCTTTGGCGGGTCTCCTTCATGATTTGGTATTCGTCGAAAAAAGGTTGTTTAGTTGTATTCCCTTTGGTTGCCAGCATTGAAGGTTGTTCTCCATCTGATACTTCCACCTCCGATTCTTCAGTATCCAAAGCATTAGCTGCTGCATTGCCTTGGGCAAGTCGTCTCCTCGTTGCATCAAATCTCCGAGCAAAGGTTAGGATTCTGCCTGTTAGATAATCTTGCTTGTCACGTAAAAATGTTGTTTGTTTCCTTTTTCTAATGGCTAGTTCATACTCCTTCAGCCTGTTTACCGTGGTAGTTTTTAATTGTTCACTTGTCTGTGTATCTTTATCTTTGGCAATGAGGTCTTCCAGTTCCGTTATTTCTTGCATGCACTTATCCCGGTCGCTCCATGCGTATTGAATTAGCATGATTAATCATCCCTTTAGAAGACTCAGCTGCATATTCCGCCCAGTCCTTTAATCTTTTAAGAGCGCTGGGTCAGGATTTTCATAAGATGGTATAATGAAGATCCGAAGTCCTCTTGGGATTCAGTTACACTCAATATACCGCTGCAGAGAGGTGGCCTCCCACCATTTCCTGCACTCTCTCCCTCTTAGCTTTTCTAGTTTGGTATAAAGTGTCTTTAGATTGCTGTTTACTAGGGATATTGCCTCTGGATTTGCTGTGCTTGTCGGTCTCTCTGTAGTGGACCTGAACATTGCCTTAGCAGCTGCCTCTCTCTCTCCTGTGATATCCTCTGTGTTTGACATTTCAGTTCAATTTGGAAAGTACTCTTGTAAGATTAATTTTACTATGGGCGGTGGCTAAACCACTTGCTTCGGGGGTTTGCAATTTTTTTGGGCGCGGTACCAAGCGGGACAGAGGCAAGCAGATAAAGTCCGTAAACCCGATAATGGGCGAAGCTTCACTCACTGCTACCGGTAATGGCGCTGGGCAGAGGTCTGCCGACGTCTCCCCTGCAACCGCTTCTGCGTGGCGGGAAATGCTTCGTTTCTTGCATGTATCTCTCAGAGACCGATATTCGTCCCTCACGTAATCGAGTTGCTTACAACGCCTCGGGGCAGATGGCCATATTGACTTCAGGCCCAGGTTCCTCACCGCCGTCGCTCCTCCTTTATCCAGGGTGCTCTCAACCAGCGTTGATGAAACGCTAAAAGACTGCAGCACAACTCAACTCCATCAAGTTGAAAAATGGCAAGCACACTGGTGTCCGACTTCTCAAAGATTGCTTATTGCAAACCCCCCTTCACCCCAGACAGACGCGTTTCGCTATACTAGCTTCGTCAGTGTCAGTTCGTGTACAAACAAACTCGCCATTTTAAACCCTGCCAGTCATTACTTTTTTCATCGACAGAGAAGAAGAATTCAATCGTAAAAACAGTGGCCATCTTGTAATATCTACAATTTCATACATTTCCTTGGTTTTGAACGGCGAATAATAAAGTGCTTAAGTGCTCATTTAAAAACATTAGTTTTAGAAAAGCAAACATTTCATTTTAGAGCACATTCCATAGACCCATTGATAATGTGCATTATTGCTTACCAAGTCATAATTATATATTTTTCCTAAGGTTGGTGTTTGCCCTGAATGGGCAGTGTTATCATTTTTCTTAATGACCTGAACTGTGTATATATATATATATATATATATATATATACAGCGCACACCCCAAACACCTCATATCAAGCATCCCCTATGGGGAGATGCTTAGGATGAAACGTGGGTGTAGCGATCCTGCCGAGTTGAAGAAAGCCCAAATGGAGAGTAGGGAGAGGTTCCTTGAGAGGGGATACTCAACTCAAACGATAGATAAGGCCATCACCAAATCTAATGCAATCACCAGGGAGGAACTCCTTGAGGGCAACCTCCAAACTACTAATATGGATGATGAAGATGTAAGGGAGAAATCCAACTTCAGAATCATCACTGGGTTTAGTAGACAATCTCGAGACTTCTACAAGATTGTCAATAAACACTGGCCCTTAGTGATCAGTGATCCCATCATTGGTGATGGATTGCCTAAAAAAGTATCCTTGACATACCGTAGGGCACCCTCCCTAAAAGACCAAATAGTGGATACTAATCCAGAACCAGTAAAGAAGAGCACCAGGTGGCAAACAAATAAGGGATTTTACAAGTGCAAGCCATGCAAGGCATGCACTCATGGCGTCAACACCAAAACATACAGGGATGGTTTTAGTGATGTAGAACATCACATTTCACAGGTGTTAACGTGTAAAACTGAGTACGCGATCTATGTCTTGCAATGTCCCTGCTCATTAAAATACGTTGGGAGCACTAAACTCCCTGTGCACCAGCGTATACTCCAACATTTGAGGGCCATCACAAATGGGTATAATACCTACCCTGTCGCCCGCCACTACTGTGATCATCACCAGAGTAAGAACAGCTCGCTCAAATATTATGTGATTGACACGATTAATACAAATAGACGTGGAGGTGACAGGGAGACAAGATTAAGAAAGCTGGAAACTAAATACATCCTCCTACTTGACACTAAGGCAGCGGCAGGATTGAATGTCATGGAAGATATGTACACGTGTCTATTATAAATTGATCATGAGCTTGCACTATATGAAATAACAACATCATACATACTTGATATCACTCCCAGCTGGGATAAATCAGGGTGAATATTTGTAAGCAATGATAAATTGCATCGAGTCTCTGAAGCACAGTTGTAGCTGCTAACTGATCAGTTTTTTTATGTCAATACAGGGGCATGGTATATCTGTTTCAACTGAGAGGGTCCTTATACCCCAACAGTTGACTTACAGAACACCAATTAAAAACCCATTAATTTTTGTTTTAATTCACAACATCACTTAATACATGGACAAGTTATGGTATTCTATATGAAAATGTGTAAACCTTGGGCAATGATTTGTTTTAAATATGATAACGAAGTGGAATTTATCATGCACAAATTGTTGAATATGTAAGTGCCAGTATTTATTGAATCGACTTACTTAGGTGGAAAGAAAGAACTTCCTGTAACTATGTTTACATTTATGTGTTTGTTTGCACAATTAACAGTACAAAGAATTCTTGTTACTGATAATATAGCATTTTTGCACATTTGCGTAGTTTGCACATAGCATTAGGCATTAGCACTTTAGCACTAGCACTTTAACTAGTACTTCGTGTAGTATTTCTTTCCCAAAAACCAACCTTATGTTTATATTTTAAATATATGTATAGGATGAGGAAATACTTCAACATTTGTATATATATTAAGTCGAACTTATATTTAATTATAACTTTGCATTGACAGATCAATGAAAAGAAATTGTACTTGACATATCAATTTTTGTGCAACATTAACAGGTATTTAACCGTGATTAGTAATTCCACCACTTTCGAATAATGCAAAGGTCATTTCTACGAAAATGATTATGTGTAAATTCACTATATTATGATGTGAATGTTTTGGACATTGTCAGTATATGAATCATGCCCTAGTAATCAACCGTTATTAGTAGTATTTTGTCTATGTTCATACCTAGCCCTAGCATGTGACCCAAGTAACATCTGACACTAGCACTTTAAAAGAACGGCTCAAAGAAGTGAACACTGTCATGTGAACAAGGCTCCTTGGAGCCAAAACGTCATGCGGCTTGCTTGCACCTAAATAAAAGAAAATTGCACTCGAACCTGGTCCGTGTCTGCGTGTTCTGTGGTGTGGAGGACTCCTGACCCACGGAAGAAAGCGCTGTTCTCTGGATATATATATATATATATATATATATATATATATATATATATATATATATATATATACACACACACACACACACACAACCTACTAGTAGGTGGTTATCGTTAGGTCCATGTTTCCACAGGAAAAGCATTTTTTCGCTTGCCTATATCTTTGACGCCATTTCCAACAAAGTGTCCCGGGGATTCTTGTTGTGCATGGAAAGTTTTGGGGTGATTCATCGGGACGGGGGCTGAGAAAATGGATGGCTAAAAAACGTGTATTTCCCAAGTTTATTTCCGTAGACTCTTCAGTCACGGCTGCAGCTTGTATCCGCTGGATGGAATTGCACCAAATTTGGCAGGAAGATAGCTTTCGGTCCGCAGAATGTGCTTTTTGTTATTTGGTGTAAATCTGTTTAGTAGTTTGCACGATATTAAAGGTAATACAAATTTTGATATCTGTGGCCACGACTACTTCACGGAAAATCACGTGCTTGTGCAGAGGTCTGCAGAGCTCTGATTGGCTGCCAGCACTTTAACCAGGAAGTGTGTGCAGCCATCTTGGGACTCAGCTTCACAAAAACTAACACAAAAAAGTGTATGGTCTTTTTGTGAACTGAGAATCCACCTGCTCAAACTATAAATCATCAGGTCCATTCAACCAAGGTGAAAATCCAAAACACTGCTATTTCAAAAAAGAACTGCATACAAGGGTTCTAATGCCTGCTACCTACAAATTATAACCATATTCATTTTGTCATAATAGGGTACAATCTGGTGATGACGTAAAGAACTCAAACACATCAGCTCAGCCGGTCACTCCTAAAAACATTCTAATTATTTTGATCAGGAAGAAAAAGTCTTATATTTTTTCTTTGTTGTTCATTTTCTTGTTTTTGACAAACAATCTATATATAAAAAATACAAACCACAAACTAAACAAATCTTACCAAAAACTGATAACATTTACATAGCATTAAATACATCTAAAGGTAGTTAACACATGATTTGAAATATTATGATGTAAACAACTTTTTAAAGAATAATTTATGTATTTGAGTTTGAAGTTGATCCAGCTAGGACATATGCCTAGTAGTTATATAAAGCATAGGGTGTGTTTTCATCTTGACCTTGCTCTGTTCACCCAGTTGGAAGCCTCAGAAGCAGTTCAACACTAGTGGAGATTTATTAAGCACGAGCAGAGGAAGCCTGCTCCAATTACAGACTAGAATATCCACTCTTTGAATACCTTGTCAATTCTTTTTCAAATCTGAAGTAACCCACTTTTAATTTGTTCATGCTGTCAATTGTACTAATTGCTCCAAATGTATTATTTTTTTATTCTTGGGCTCTCTTTTTCTTAGGTTTTGTATTGAATTCATTTTCTCAGTTTTTATCTACATGAAATGCTGTGAATACAACCAACACAGTAAATTAATGATTTACCTAGTTCCAAAGTCCATGAATTTGCAATCACTCGTGAAATATACCTGTTTTCCTGCAGTCTATGATACTTCAGAGCACGCTTTATGAACTTAGTGTCACTTCTCACTTATTTTTTATTAACTCTTGTTGTTGTTATTGTTAGTCATGAAATGCCTTTGTTTTAAAAGCCACTGTGGCTAACGCAGACAGAAATCTGCTCAAAGGGCCTGTCAGTTATTTGGATTGAAATGGGTGGCGGAGGGATAGAAGAGGGATAAAGGTTTTCATGCATATAAATAGTGCTTGTAACCCCTGATGGGGTGTTGAAGCACTTTTTCGGTGAGTAGCATTTTACTCTGGAACCCATAAAGGACTAGTGGTGAGTTACTAGCAGTTCTACCTAGTTCTCACTTAAATTGCCTGTTGGAATTAGTCAGGGTGTAAGTGTTATTTTGGTAAGCTTGATCTCAGTGACTTTATTACTGCCTTCTCAGATAACACTCATACCCAGGACTTCGCCCAGGACTTTGTGAAGGGAAGAGGGGGAGACTACAAGCCCCATGCTCATTGCAGCAGTCACCGCCCACCGCACCAGCACTCCTGCACTTGGAGGCACGTTATCAGCTGCATGGAGCTCCCTCTGCACGGGACACCCAGGACTTTGTGAAGGGCAGAGGGGGAGACTACAAGCCCCAGCCTTATTGCGGCAGCCATCGCCCACTGTGCCAGGACTCCCGCACCCTTTTTGTTCAGTTAGATCAATTTTGCTCGATACAATGTTAACCACCCTTTTCAGCAAACTATCAAGAGTAACAGAGGGGGCACGTGCGTGGGAGGCCTGTTCTCTTCCCTTAATTGGCAGAGACAAGTTCTCACCTTATGATGTGGTGCCACTGCTGCTGCTCCAGATGAAAGAGTGGGGAGGGACATACTGCTTACACTAGAAGTGGAGGACTAAATCAGATATGCCCCCAAGAAAGTGTGACAAAGAGGAGGATCTCCAAAAGATGTTACCTGGGCCGTTTCGCTCTGGTTCAGTACTAAAGAATAAGACTTTCTCTATACAGGCTGGTTACAGTGCCTGTCTCCGCAAGACCTAAGGAGGCGGCCCTCCTCTCATGCACAACCAGGAAGAACCTGCTTGTCGCTGGGGTTGACTCAGAAGAAGTGGTGATGTCACTATTGTAATACAGCATTACAGAAACATTCGAGGAGAAAGCCAGATAAAGTGAGACACACATTTATCCGGAAGGTCCTTTCTACAGGCCAAAGCAAGGAAGCCGCTGAGTTGCCAGCATCAACTAAGCAAAGCAAAGACGAAGCAGATGGAGCGTACCGCAGAGAAGTTACCAGCCACGCTCCAGGAGGCACGTGGCTTGGTCTGGTGGGTCTGAGACTCCACACTTGGGCAAAGAGGAAACCCCGGGGCATAATGGAGTGTTAGTGTACCACGAGCAATGTTCCCTCTAATTTATTTCCACTGTGTGCACCAGGGAAGGGTCTCTGTGCACTGCAACCATGGCTATGTGCGCCAGGAACCAGACGGCGTGTGTGTGCAGCGCCAAATATCACTCCAAACGTTTACTTAAAAAAGTGAAATGATGGTGCATTTCCACACATACAACACCACATTAAGGGTCCTAAGGCAGGTTTGCAATTTGTATAAACACGCCATGACATGAATTGGTTACACAGGCAAGTACGCTTCAGGTTTAGAAAAGCACAAGACTCCAACAGTGGGTCCATCATAAGATTTTACTAAATATTCTTAACTGGAGCACTGTTCATTGGGTGGGGAAATGTTGAGAGCCTATACAAGATCAAATATACACAGTAAGTGAAAACATTACATAACATATTTACAATTTGATGTGAAAACTACTGAGTACTGTTGGGCTATCCTAGCAGTGGGACATCCAGGCAAACAGGGACTGTGGGAGAGGGCCGTTCAGACTAGTCAAGTCCCATCACTAGGTGGATGACAAAATAACCTGCTTTGATGTGTAAGACAGTTTGTCATATTTTATTTGATACTTGCTGTATCAGCGTATTGATGCCTCCGCTTGTTCTGTGACTCTCACAGCCCAGACAGGCTCCTGGCTTGGCAAGGACTTGGCTCTCTATATAAATCTGCTGGCTCGCCCACCTCCATTCCTTACAGCAGTTAACTGGGATGCTGCAAGGGCTGCATCTGGTTTCTCCCCCATTGAATATACACGTTATGCATTGCAGTTGCATTTGTGTAGCACATACACCCTTGATGGAACCCTTAAGTCCCTTCCGTGGACGAGGTGCCTGCTACTCCCTTAGTTGTGGTTAGTCTGGAGAATGAATGTGTATAGTGTGGCCTATGTGACATTGGTTTCATGCATAAGGACCTGAGGTGTGTTTCTTAAATGACATGCATGGAGTGGAGCAGAAAGGAGATAGCTATAGCTTTGCTTATGTTTCTAAATACTGTCATTGTTTGGTGGAGTGTGGGTGTAGAGTGTGACCTATGTGGGAGTTGTTTTGGTGTTGTGCTTGATGTCTAGTGGGTGGTTTTATTGCTGTGGTCTTGTAGCAGCAGTTAAGTATGGAGTGGTGTAAAGAAGAGGAAGGGATACATTTACTTATGCGTTTAGCTACAATTTTAGTGCTGGGGGGCCTTCATTAATTGAGACTTGACCTTCGAGAGTGCTCTATGCTTACGCAGCAGCTTCACGCCCTTTCTTATGCAGTGGAGTAGAGAGTGGCGTCGTAACATAAACCCTGCCAATCCACCCCTGCTGCTCGCCGTAATTTTTCCCCAGACCCTCCCTCCGCTCCCTCCCGCCGCTACCTGCCATGGGCGGCAATCTGAGGTATAGCCCCGGGCACCAGAAGCTCTAGCTACGCCAGTGAGGAGGTAGGCCTTTGTCCTCATCAGCATATCAAAATGCTTCTGCTCTAGTCTATTTCTCAATTTACTCTGATTGTATTCATGAGGCTGAATCCACGTTCACAATCTGAACTAGATGCTTGAAATGTTGTGCAGACATCAACAACTGAGACACCACACTATACTGAGCAGCATTGCTTACAGTGAAATTTACCATGTCTTAAAAGGTGGTAAATAACCTGCCCGTTACATGTTCCGCCACCACATATTTTTAGTCTCTGTATTGTCGAACAACATCTTCCGGTGTTTCACAATCACCCAGGACCAAGACATTTTTATACTTTTCAACAAGTCTTTGTATATTCTCAGTCCCAAAATCAACATATGATTGTGTTGATATTGCCTCGAATTCAAAACTTGCCCATTCTTTCAGTTTATCTTCAGGGAACCTTTTTTGCTTGTGCTCACAAAGAAGGGAAACAAAAGACAAAATAAGCCCACTGTCAAACTCTTGCTTTTCCCTGTACAACACCATCAAATCTCTTACATTGTTGCTCCAAAAGACAGTGTCCCCCAAATACTGTTCCTTAATTTGGTCAACTTTTGCCCTTACACACTGTACAGCTTCAACAGTAGTCAAAGACCTTTTTGGGGAATAGTTTGCACAAAGATGCAAATTCACCCAGAATGACATTAAGTACTGCAAGGGAACTATAGTAGTCTGATAGCTTTTTGTAAGAATATTTAGCAACTGGATCATTATCTTCAACTTTCTCATGCTCAAAGAACTTAAGAACAGCCTCGTAATTATGAATTAGTGCACCAACAACAAAATGCTTTGAAAGCCACCGGACTTCATTCAATGGTCGAAAAGAGACCACTTCACATTCAGTGACCCATGCGATTACATGCAGCTTGAACTTCCTTGCAGGAGATCTAGAGAACACAGTGTAGACAGTCCTCAATAATGTCTCCACCTCTTTAATCATTGGAACCCTCTTCCAGGCATCATCAACTCCCAAATCTTCGCGATGGACGACACAATGCTGCTCAACTAGATGAGGAATGGATTGTTTAAGGTGAGTAGCAAAACCAAATTTTCTTACCCAGCATCACAGATGCACCATCGGATGTGAACATAACCATTTTCATGAGGTCCAGTTCATTGGCAGTGTAGAATTCTTTCACAGCAGTAGTGATAGCCTCAGCATTACAACTAGTCATCTTCACTATGCCCCCAAACAGTGTTGTGTGCTCTGTTGATGTTACAGGTCGGAACTTGAAGTACCGGATGAGCATTTTTGTAACAGAAATATTGGTGCTCTCATCAATTATCAATGTGTGATACAAAGTGTGACGAAGTTCTGTCAAAGCCTCACAGTGTATCAAGCTATTGATGGCCTCAAGGAACTCAAAGTAATAGTTCTTGCTCCTCCAGCTGTCTGGTATTTTCGCATACAAAGCTAGGTGGTCATGGATGTCTTGTACAGATAACATTGAAATATTCATCTTGCCTGCCAGCAACAAGTTGTTGATGAGAATCTTTATCCCCTTGGCATAGATCTTTGACGTTCAACTACCTCCATTCTATTTGCTTTGTCAGTGGCAGTTTCTGTCAGCATTGCCCGCACTCCATAACCAAACCGGGCAGCAGCACTTCTGTTTCTCAATATCGCCATGGCAGACTCGTGAACTTTGCTAATTAGATGGCGTTTCATGTAATCCAGTTTCCCGACATCACTCCATTTCTTCCCTGTGGAAAAGTGCCCAAGAATCTTGGCTTTGGCACGCTTTGAGTTGGACGCAAACCTTGCTTCATGATTTCTGTATCTCAGCCTCCACCATTTCTTTCATCCACTCTTCCTTGAATACAAGGCAACATTTCTTCCTTTTGTAGTGGAGCACCGCACTCTCCCAAAGTTACAGCTTTATGCTTGAACATTTCCTTGCCCGCCAGTTTGAACCTGCTGTGTCACAAAGCCTGCAAAATAAAGAAACATGGCTTACGTTGACGCCTATGATCATGAATGCAATCTGTCACGTAGTACTGAGGCATCGCCGGCAAAATGTAGAGTGTAATTACCTGGATTTTCCTGTTCTCTGCCCTGCTCTTTCAAACTTATATGTAGCACTGTCTGTAGAGCCTTCAATAGAAGTAAAGGTTGTAATGGCACAGTGTGCTACATTACATTGTGATACAGCAATATACCATGTGCACCATAAGGGAACTCGACAAAAACAATTACCTGTTCTGCTTGTACTCACATACACCCGTTTAAATATGTGGGGTACTGTTTGCAAAACCTGCCACAGAGGAAAACATGGGAAGTATGCTATACTACAATGTACAAGATGCACCACAGTTTAACTCTACCAAACAATTACCTGTTCTGCTTGTACTCACATACGCCAGTTTAAATGTGTGGGGTTCTGTCTGCGAAACCGGCAACAGAAGAAAACATGGGTAACTATGTTATACTACAATGTACAAGATGCACCACAGTTTAACTTTACGAAACAATTACCTGTTCTGCTTGTACTCATGTACACCCTTTTAAATGTGTGGGAGTCTGTCTGCGTAACCTGCAACAGAACAAAAAATGAGTAAGTATATTATTCTACAATATACAAGATGCCCCACAGTTCAACTCTACCAAACAATTGCCTGTTCTGCTTGTACTCACGTACGCCCATTTAAATGTGTAGGGTACTGTCTGCGAAACTTGCAAAAGAAGAGAACATGGGTAAGGTATGTTGTTATACTACAATGTACAAGATGTACCAGTTTAACTCTACCAAACAATTACCTGTTTGTTATGCCTGTGCTCACGTCTGACTGTGCAATTGTATTCATAGTACAGTCTCAAAAACCTCCAAAAAAAAGGGGGTGCAGATTTTGAATCTATTTACCCAGCAACCCCCAGCCCAACAAGGAACGTCAACAGAATTACCTTGTCTTTGTGGGTACTCGCACCTTACCACTCAAATCAAAATACCTTACAGACTAGAAACCTGCAATTGAAAAGATTGTTAGATGCTTGAAGAGTTACAAACTATGAATGGGACCGGTCTAGAGACCCCAATAGGAAAAATTACCTAATAATTACCTGGGATTTTAGTTTAGGCCAAACATGCACGTGCCCATGTGGTTCATTATTAGCATCCATTACCTTAAACTGGTCTATAAATCTGTATTTTATGTTACACCTTCTGTGATGCAGCTTTTCCCTGGCATTCAAACTGCGCAAATGGTTGAGGTGGGTGAACAAGGAAATTCAGAAGGAGGACTGAGCAGCATACAAACCATCAAAAGATCCCACCTGAAGATGATGCAGTGAAGTGCAAAAAATATGATAAAGACTTCCCAGCAATTTTCAGGCAACAATAAAAAATGTCGCGATAACTCTGAAGATTGACGGATCCGCTGCAGAGAGATCTGAGTTTTGTCTAGTGGAAGTTGACTCATCATAAAGTAGGTGAGGGAGTTAAAATGCCTGATGCAAAGAAGCTGGTGAACCATGAAGATCACAAATTTCATGCAATGTAAATAGGTCAGTGAATTATGCTTCTGTCAGACAGTCCCTTTTGTTACTTGCAGTTTATACGTTTAAATCCTAATATAGAACAGGGAGATATTAACTATCAAAGAGCTGCATTTCCATTCATTGCAATGGCAGAAAACCTGCGACAACCCTCGAGCAGAAGGGGGCGAAACTTGCCGGCAACTAGGATGGCCGGGTGAGCCTTGAGCTCCACTAGGCGATTTGCTAATATCCTCAACTATCTTACACCAACTGAGGGCAGAACGGCTGATCATCTACTAACTGCGTTGGGGCAGTAAAAGGGTGCCCGTGATGGCTTTCCCTGAGTTGCTGCGCCCCGAGATCGCCCTGTGAGAGAGAGCGGCGCTGGCCGGCCACGCTGGGCCACGAGCCGCGACCTAGCATACCTCGGAGAGCCGACTGGCGTGCTGCTGCGTGCGGCTGTCTGGCCCCGCCCACCCGGAATCAGAGCGGGCGGATTCCCGATTGCAGCGGGAGTGCCGGCAGATGTGTGGGCACTGAAACGGAGACTGGCCATACAGGAGGCACCTCAGTGCACTGGCGGGACACCCGGAAGTCCCCCCTGCGGCCCCAAGATTGCCAGCAGCCCTGAGCGGAGGAAAACGCGAGGTGACGGCAGCCATTAATAGGAGGCGCGGCTACAGGAGGGCTGGAGCGACGGTGAGAGCGGCTCCCTCCTAGACTTGTGGAGGCCTGATACTGGTGACAGAGGGTCGCCTTAACTGAGGAGCGCCCCGAAGGGATGGCCCACATTAAGTACGCTCTACCTTGCTACTAACCTGACCAGACACACAGCAAGAGGGCTAACTCACTTGCCTGAGGTGAGGGGAAAGCATGTGTGTAGCCCTGCACCCTCTTAACAGGCAGAATAGCAAAGCTTGAGGGGCATCAAGGACATCTACAGTAGTCCAGTCCTTCGGACATTCTAGCTAAATTGGGGGACCGGCATAGCATACCATCTTCCCCTTGGAGCTTCTAGTGCATTGCGTTCCCACTGTGGGAGACCCCAGGTGATGCTGGTGTACAGCAGACAACAGGGGAACGAGTGGATTGCGTACTGCTCTATCTCAAGTACACTACACACGAACTGCAACACTTGCTACTGGAGGCTGGGACAGGTCATTCCGCTGCGGGCTAGGAGTGAGTGGGCCTGCATAGCACATCTAACAATGGGCGGAGGCGGCGCTACTTGGCCGGCGAGTGGCGGGGACAGTTCGTGGCGGGCTGCGGACGCCCCTGAGACTGCAAGCGGCTCCGGGCACAAGGATCTGTGTGTGAAGTGTCTGCAGCGGCTGCATGAGAAGACAGGGGGGGGTGGCCTAGCGAGAGTGGGGCCAGTGAATTAATATATGCAACCACGACGAAACAAGACCAGGGGGGCCGCGTCGTAGTATCGACTCGATTTTCGGAAGTGCCTGTATTGTGGCTCTTGGTTGGGCCCTGGTCAGTTCCGCGATTGCCGGCTGTGAACTGCAACTGCTGGAAGGTGGCGGAGGGCGGTGAGGCCTGTGTAAGCCCCAGGGCCAAGAAAAGAGTTCAGCTTGCGGACCTGCACGGCGTACGTATTAGAGAACAAGAATACCATGGTACCCAGAGCAATACTCTTTGTGGAGCCCGCTTTGGAACCCCCAAGGAAATGGGTAAAGGCGATAAAACTCAGTCTAAGCTCTCCTTTGGGCAGTGGCGGACTAAGACGCCGGACCCGGCTGACGCAGAGACGAGAGCCATGCATTCGGACGAGGACGCTGCTGATGCTACGGATATAAAAACAATCCTGCTAGCCGTGGAGAAAGGCATACAGTCCAGTATCACTGCCTTAGGCTCCAAAATTGATGCCTTGACCTACAGGATGGATAGAATGGCGGAGAGGATAGACAAGCATGCTGAGCGGCTGGACATGTCTGAGAGAAGGTTCACGGAGGTGGAAGAGGCGCAGATGGAACTCGGCACGGACCATAAGAAGGTGGAAAAACTGATGCAAGGTCTGCTGGATAAAACCGAGGACCTGGAGGCACGTTCCCGTCGCTGTAACCTCAGGATAACGGGCCTTCCCGAGACCACGCAGACTGGCAATATGGAACGTTTTGTTGAAAAGCTGCTGGCCACCTGCTGGGGAATGACTCTTTTTCACAGGTATTCATTGTCGAAAGAGCGCACCGCTCGCTGGGCCCGTGTCTGCGCCCGGGCGCGCCTCCTCGTCCTGTAATCGCTAAACTGCTCAACTACAGGGACAGGGATGCTGCACTGCGCCTTGCTTGGGAGAAGAAATCGCTGCAATACGAGGGCTCAGAAATATCACCCTATCCAGATTTCACTGCCAGGGTGCAGGAGGCCCGCAAGCACTTTTATCCATATAAGAAACAACTCAGAGATCAGGGGTTGGACTATGCGATGCTTTACCCTGCCAAATTGAGGGTTAACAGGCAGGGCCACTCCCACTTGTTCACGGACCCTCGGGCCCTGCAGCAGGCCCTAAAGAAATGGGTGAAGGAGCGCCGCCGAGACGCCACGGAGCAGCGAACTGAGGTCGAAGTGGATAGTCATCTGGACGAGCAAGAATAATGGCTCTACTGATGCAGGTCATGGGATACGGTAAGGTGCAGTTGGGACCCTCTCCTGAGATGGATATGCTCCAGACCTGGACCAATGGCATTGCCATATTTGTTCTATAGACCAGCTGGGGTGGGGACAATGCACAGTTGTGGGACTGTAGATTTTGGTACTTCGTCACGATTTGCCTGTGCTAATAATGCTTATGGTCGTTCTGATTTAGGTGATTCTATGTGAAGACACTTTTGCGGTGCCGTCTCCCCCCTAGATGATGGGAGTGTGTTGCTTCATAACTGGAGCCGTCTCCGGGCCGCTCCAGGTACTTTGCTTATTGGTTGGTGTGATTACTGAGCTGCGGCGGGAGCTATACGAGGCTGCCTAGATATTCCATATTTAGACATTAGCGGATGGTGGCATGGCAACCTCGGCGCCAGTGCATGTTGCTCCCAATTGACGCTTTTGAGACGTCGTATTCAAGGGAAAGGAATGTGGGTGGGTTGGGCGGATGTAGGGTTGGCAAGACCAGGTTGAGGGGGGTCTGCTGTGGGTGGGGGTCGGGTCTGTTTGATGACTGCTTGTTGACAGATTGTGGATTGAGAAGTGTGTTGTGTTTTCTTTGCCTATGCACATCACCTGTTCTCTCTTTAAGACACTGCCTGATGACTGCGCTGTTCTTGTGCCACTCTTATGCCTTCCACGTCTATGCTGAATAACAGCTCTACACAACCCTTACTCAGAACCCTCACGTGGAATGTATGTGGCCTTAATGACCACCGAAAGTTAAGGAAGGTGATGGGCTACTTACAGAGACAACATGTAGACCTAGCTCTCCTACAGGAGACGCATTTACCCCTCACGAGTAGAATGCTGCTTAGTAAGGGCTGGGCGGGCAACATAGCTGCTGCGGGATTTACATCCCACGCTAGGGGGGTATTGACTTGGGTCAACCCTAGATCTAAGCTTACCCAGTCGCTATTAGTCACTGACCCAGAGGGACGTTTTGTGGTGTCCAGATGTGCGGGGATGAGAATGGACCTGCTGATAATCAATGTTTATGGCCCGAATTACGACTCCCAGGGTTTTTTCACAAAGTGACAGCTGTAGCACGCTCTTACCCTGCTGCGTGACTTTTGTGGGGGGAGATCTAAACTTAGTATTGGACCCAGCGCTGGATAGGTCTGCAGGCCCACTGCGCAAACCCTCGGCAGCAGCGCAAGCAATACAGCAGGCAGTTACCATTCTAGATTTGGAAGACGTCTGGAGGTTTCGGCATAGTAACCAGGGAGGCTATACCCATTATTCTGCTTTTCATAACATTCATACCAGAATAGATTACTGGTTGGCCTCATCCTCCATGATGGTCCAAATTAGTTCCTGCAAGATGCTACCCAGACGCTAATTGATCACTCTGCGCTGCTTCTGGTGCTGGAATCTCCTAAGAAAATGATTCCTCCATTCACCTGGCGCTTTCCGCCTTACTTGCTGTTAGACCCAGTGTTCAGAGGCGAACTAGCAGAGGAGATAGACATCTTCTTCGAGGCAAATTTTGGCTCTGTGGACAGCTTCCTCACTGTATGGGAGGCCTTTAAGGTATATATTCGCGGAGTGGCTATGTTTAAGCACTCCAGCGTGCTTAAAGCTATCCAACAGAGACTGGTGGCACTTGAAACACAGCTGTCGACCCTTGAGCGTAGACAGCTGAACTCGCCCTGTGACGCGGTTACCGAGGAGATCAAGACACTGCTCTTTGAATATCATGACAGAAAGGTGCAGCATATGGGGAAATATTCCACCGCGCTCACATATGGGGAGGGGGAGAGGCCGAGTTCCTTACTAGCTAGACTACTCAAAGGGAATAGGGGGAAGTCCATAATTTCGGAATTGCGAACCTCTGATGGACGTACAGTGACTGAAGAGCTGGACATTGCAGAAGAATTTCGCAGGTATTACGCTGATCTTTACTCCGCTAAGGGGGGATCTCACAGATGAGACGACTGATTACTTGGACCACATAGATCTACCGCAACTGTCTAGTGCCCATCATGAATTCCTCATGCATCCTATAGAACGGGAAGAAATACGGGAAGCTCTTGCGAGCATGCGCTCCGGGAGCGTGTCGGGAGCTGACGGCCCGACTTACCTTTTACAAAGCCTTCCAAGACAAATTACTCCCCCATTTAGTGTCGCTTTTCGATGACATTTGTGTGAACGGCGCTATGCCGCCCTCGATGAGAGAGGCTCTTATAGTTACCATACTAAATCCAGGGAAGGATCCTAATGAGTGTAGCTCATACAGGCCACTCTCATTGTTGTAAGTGGATACCAAAATCTACGCCAAAGTGTTGGCGACTCGCCTCACCCTCTTGGCACATGAAATAGTGGCGCCGGAACAGGCTGGTTTAATCCCCAGCAGAAACTTGACGTATAATATTCGGACGGTATTGGGTACCGTACAGCATATCCGTCAGGACGCAAAAGCAATTGCAGTTTTCCTGGACATGGAAAAGGCCTTTGACTCCGTCGAGTGGCCTTTCATGACCCTGGTATTGCGTTGATTTGGTGTGGGTGAGCCGTTTCTCCAAATGATGGGGGCACTCTACCATAAGCCGACGGCGAGGCTGTGTTTGGGAGATCTGGTTACTGAACCCATCCAGATCAGCAGAGGAACGAGACAGGGATGCCCCCTCTCTCCGCTGCTATATGCCCTGGTAGCTGAGCCACTAGCCTGCGCATTGTGGGAATACCATGGGCATGAGGGAGTCAGCTTTCCTTCTTACAGGATTGTAGTCTCGACGTATGCGGATGACACTCTGCTGTATGTTCGTGACCCTGAGCATAACTTGTCCTCCATGCTTTGAGAGGTTGTTCACTTCGGGGCACTCTCTGGTTTGAAGGTCAATTGGTCGAAATCTGTCGCATTTCCGCTTTCTCCAGTGACTAGATAATTTGACATGGAGTTCCCCCTACAGTGGTCCAGCGACCAAGTTAGGTACCTGGGAGTTTGGATCCACACTGATTCCTGAAACGCTGCTTCGAGAAAATTACGGGGTAGCTTGCGTAAGGCTGGAAGATGATATTGATGCTTGGTGCAGACTCCCCCTTTCACTCATAGGGCGCATTGCTATCATGAAAATGGTAGTGCTCCCAAGATTCCTCTTTCTCTTTAGTGCGATCGAAGGCTTTCTTTCAGACTTTGACACAACTAATGATTAAGCTCGCCTGGGTGGGCAAACAGCCCAGAGCACGGTGGTCTCTTTTGACGCTGCCATATAACATGGGCGGCCTGGCAGCCCCAGATCTCGAGCTATACTACAGAGTGGCACAGGCAGCACATCTCCACACTTGGACACATAGAGATGAGCACATTCCTCATGTTCAGATGGAACAACTTTTTGCAGACCTGCTGCCGATACCAGCCATGATAAGCCTTCCACTAGACCGCAGGACTGGCATATTAGACTCCATTACAGCCAGGAATCATGCTTGGCACTCCCTCCTGCAGGCGCAGGGGGGAGCTCTCATGTACTCGCCTGTCATGCCAATAGAATGGGCCCTCTGGCTTTCTCCGCTTACAGAGCGAGGCGTTATACAAGCGTTGAACAGCCTGGCCATCTTTACGATGGGAGACTTGTTCCTAGATGGCACGGTTAAAAGGTGGGACCAGGTGGTGTCGGACAGCACCCGAAGCTCACTGTTACTAAAGTTTTAATACCATAGGGTCCGCAGCGCGTTTCTGGAATTGCTGGGGCCTGATCTGGCGGAGCCACCGGAGGTTCCGGAGCTCACCTATGTAGTTAAGACAGAGTCACCCCGCAAGATCGTGACAGTGCTGTACAAGATCGCAATGACACATAGGGAGCACCAGTACATGAAAGCCAGGGTTGCCTGGCAACAGGACTTGCAGACCGCTATCAATGACGACATGTGGAAATACTGCTGCATGAGCACGAAGAGGATATCGCTAAATTGTAGACACAGGTTGATTCACTTTAAATTTCTCCAGAGGGTCTATTATACCCCAGAGCGATTGCATAGATATGGTCTCCGGAACTCGGCGGAATGTGAGCATTGCCGAGTGCAAGTTGCAGATTTTCTGCATATGGCGTGGACATGTCCGGGGGTTAATAAATACTGGAATGAAGTCTACACTGAACTGAATCAGATCCTTGGTACAGATTTGACCCCCGATCCGGCGCTGGCGCTATTGGGATACTCCAAGCCCTTGCCGATGGCTGTTAGGCGCCTAGCGGACATGGGAATGCTGATTGCCAGGCGCGTGCTTGCGTTGTGCCGGATGAGAGGCCCTCTGCCCACAGTGAAAAGATGGTTACATGACATGTTGTATTGCTGCACACAGGCGGAGCACTACAGTGAACTATTGCCGCCAACTAGTCTTCCAAAGAACATTAGGGGTCTCTACCAGGTGCGCCTACAAGCGAGGGAGCTAGATGTAGCGGAGGACGGGGAGACTGCTGGGGAAGGGGACACACTGGGAGAAAGGCAAACTGGTGAAGTGGAATAGTTTCTGACTTGACGGAGCAGTCCTGGGTGCTGGCTCAGGGAGTTGGGAGTCTGTGAGTCTGGCGTAAGTGTTCGGGGTTGCTCTTCTTTGACACCTCAGAGCAATACCCGGTTGATAGGGGGGCGAGGGGCTGGAGAGGGACCTCCCCACAGTAGGTGGGTGGGCGTGGAATGGTGTGTTTCGATTAGTGTGATCTCTATGAGGGAGCTGAGAAATCTAGATCTAGATGCAGGCAGTAGCGGACATTTTAGTTCAGAATGGAGATAGATGTGCATGGTGGGTGGGGGTATGAGACGGGGTTTCTTTTGAGTTTTTTTTGGATGTGTGTTATTCTTTTTGAGACCATGGATGGTTGGCGCTGATGAGAAGGGCCTGGGGACTGAATACACTATTGGGCACAATAGGGTTCAACTAGGGTCGACGGTGGCCTTCTTCCACAGATGTTTCCCCCCTTCTCCTATTTGCCTCTGTCTCACACTAAGTAAGCATTTTGCTGCCGGACCTCCGGGTTGTCGGCCTAATGGCTGTGTGGTACATGATATGTTTAGTTATCTCTCCTTGACATTTTGAGGGGCCGGCCCCCGGGTTGTAGGCCTTGTGCTGTGTATGACACTTGCTATTTCTAATAAAGGTCTTTGTAAAATTTAAAAAAAAAAAAACACTGAGCAGAAGAGTAACATAGCCTTTGATTGTAAGAACTTAAGGGGGTTCTTGAACAGTAAATAAAATATTAAAAAATTCAGCCTTAAATTTTAAAATCAGAATCTAGAAAAATTACCATTAGCTGTTCATTAGTTGGGGTCCAGGGTCTGCAGCTATGGTGCACTGCATCACAGGCTTTTAACTTCAATATACAGTTTACATTTTACCAGCAATTTGGCATATATTTATCACTATAGGGCCTCCTGCAAAGTTAATGCCTCCCATTTCTTGTGCTTTGATGCAGTTTTAAGTTGCTCTTAGAGTTTCTCATTGCTCAAATAGGTGATATTTCAGATTTTTATATATTTCCTGCATCTTCATTGCTTTGATTTTGTTCACAAGAAAGTGTCACTCTTAGCCATTGAATGTTAGTCATCATTAAGCGTGGGCGTAAAATCCGTTTCGCGGGCAAATTTGCGGATTATTGACGATTTAGCGATTCGCGAATCGCGCAAATTTACCCAATAATCCGCAAATTCGCAAGCTGCGAATATTTTGATTGGTCGCGCTTGAAAAATACAATATCGCGCGCGCGGCGTTGACTCTGAGCCTGCCATGTTGTTTTTCTCCCGGTTTTGCGTATGCTGCATCATTTTCGATCTTGCTGCGTGATTGCGCGAGAGTTTTTCGAACTCAATTACGTCATCGCGGCTTGCCATCTTGCACGGCGAGAGTTTGACAACGCGAGTACGTCATAAAGACCTGCGACGGCGTGCAGCCGACTTCAGGCGGGAGGTTTGAACAGCTCGCGTTCCAAAATTGCAAAAATTGCAATTCTGCACAAGAAATCCACCGCAGGAAGCATAAACCTTGTGAAAATGATGATTTTGATCAGAATAACTCCTCATATTGACATTTGGCTGCACTTTTTGGTGCTGGAGTCCATTTTTTTGGGGGGGGGGTGGGAGGAAGGAAGTGCCCCAGAGTCTCCAACTTCCTGTTCCTATCCAGCAGGCTCCTCCCAGTGCTTTGCCCATGTTCTGATCACTTTTCATTTGGCTGATGAGCTGGAAGGATTACTTTTTTTGGCTGATGGTGGATATTTGTATTTGAGGACTTTTTAGACTTTGGACTTTGGATCACTTTTGGACTTGAGATTTTACAAGTAAGTTGGTGTTGTTTGGTGGGGCATTGCAGTTGAGGCAACTCCAGTTCTAAAACTTTTTTCACAACTTTAAGAAAATATATATTGTGGTGGGTAGCTAGCCACAGTATCCAGTAGGCCCAGGGTTAGTCATGGGTGCATGATACAACTGTTTCTGTGATTTTTTTTTAAAGTTAATTCTCATTTATGTCATGGAAATTTAGCTCACTGTTATATGTTGTTTTTTGTTTTAATTTTGGGGTGCCTGTAAAGCCTCACTAGCCAGTAGACCCAGGGGTACTCAGTGGTGCATGGACCAAGTCTTTCTGTGGGGTGTCTTGAATGTAAACATCATTGAGGGCATGGATGGCATTGGATTGTGGTGATTTTATGTGTTTTTCCATTTTTGGGGTGTTGTTGGTGCCTGGCCATGTGGGTGGGGGCCATTTTGAGGGCTGGTACAGGCAGGGCCTGGCCATGTGGTGGTGGTCAATGGGCCATTTTGAAGGCAGGCAGTGTGCTCAGGCCTGCACCGACTTTGCCTTGCTTTCAACCATTATGCCCAAGGACTACTCAGTGGTGCATGGGCCTAGTCTTTCTCTGGGGTGTCTTGAATTTAAACATCATTGAGGGCATGGATGGCATGGGATTGTGGTGACTTTTGAGTGTTTTTCGATTTTTGGGGGTGTTGTTGGGGCCTGGCCATGTGGGTGGGGACCATCTTGAGGCCTGGTACAGGCAGGGCCTGGCCATGTGGTGGGGGGTCAAGGGGCTATTTTGAAGGCAGGCAGTGTGCTCAGGCCTGCACACACTTTGCCTTGCTTTCAACCATTATGCCCAAGGGCTACTCAGTGGTGCATGGGCCTAGACTTTCTCTGGGGTGTCTTGAATTTAAACATCATTGAGGGCATGGATGGCATGGGATTGTGGTGTTTTTTAAGTGTTTTTCGATTTTTGGGGGTGTTGTTGGGGCCTGGCCGTGTGGGTGGGGCCATCTTGGGGCCTGGGACAGGCAGGGCCTGGCCATGTGGTGGGGGTCAAGGGGCCATTTTGAAGGCAGGCAGTGTGGTCAGGCCTGCACCCACTTTGCCTTGCTTTCAACCATTATGCCCAAGGGCTACTCAGTGGTGCATGGGCCTAGTCTTTCTCTAGGGTGTCTTGAATTTAAACATCATTGAGGGCATGGATGGCATGGGATTGTGGTGATTTTTGAGTGTTTTTCGATTTTTGGGGGTGTTGTTGGTGCCTGGTCATGTGGGTGGGGGCCATCTTGAGGCCTGGTACAGGCAGGGCCTGGCCATGTGGTGGGGGTCAAGGGGCCATTTTGAAGGCAGACAGTGTGCTCAGGCCTGCACTCACTTTGCCTTGCTTTCAACCATTATGCCCAAGGGCTACTCAGTGGTGCATGGGCCTAGTCCTTCTTTGGGGTGTCTTAAATTTAAACATCATTGAGGGCATGGATGGCATGGGATTGTGGTGATTTTTGAGTGTTTTTCGATTTTTGGGGGTGTTGTTGGGGCCTGGCCATGTGGGTGGGGCCATCTTGAGGCCTGGTACAGGCAGGGACTGGCCATGTGGTGGGGGTCAAGGGGCCATTTTGAAGGCAGACAGTGTGCTCAGGCCTGAACCCACTTTGCCTTGCTTTCAACCATTATGCCCAAGGGCTACTCAGTGGTGCATGGGCCTAGTCTTTCTCTGGGGTGTCTTGAATTTAAACATCATTGAGGGCATGAATGGCATGGGATTGTGGTGATTTTTGAGTGTTTTTTTATTTTTGGGGGTATTGTTGGGGCCTGGCCATGTGGGTGGGGGCCATCTTGAGGCCTGGTACAGGCAGGGCCTGGCCATGTGGTGGGGGTCAAGGGGCCATTTTGAAGCCAGGCAGTGTGCTCAGGCCTGCACCAGTTTGCCTTGCTTTCAACCATTATGCCCAGGGGTACTCAGTGGTGCATGGGCCTAGTCTTTCTCTGGGGTGTCTTGAATTTAAACATCATTGAGGGCATGGATGGCATGGGATTGTGGGGATTTTTGTGTGTTTTTCGACTTTTTGGGGTGTATAACTGATTTTCCTCTAGCTTCCATTGCTTTTAGGTGCACAAGAGAACCACCAGTGCCAGGAGGAAGTCCTGCAGCGGTGTGTGCAGTACAACATCACGTGTGGCCACAGACAAGACAACTCTGCAACTCGTGCAACTGCGGCCTGCTTTTCTGACATCTCAAGAAGATGGCCCCAAAGAAAGTTGGCTGTAGCGCCTCAGCGAAAAAAGTCACCAGTGCCACTGCCAGTAAGAAGGAGCAGAAGAGGCAAGTGGCACCACCTACTGAGGTTCCGTGACAATTGTAAGTGGTGTTTTAACTCGCACGAATATGGTCGAGTCTAGTATCTATGAACCGCAAATGACGAGTTTTGTAAGTGTGCGCAGTTTCGCTGTGCTAACTTAAACCGTTCGTTTGTTATGTGGGTTTGTCATCTATACCCACGGGTTCCATCTTAGATACGGCATCCATTTTGTCTCTTGCCCTCAAGTAGCCAGCGAACGGACGCTGTCCGCTTCGCGACCCTGGGACTCCCAAGATATTTGCGGAAGACACATGTTCTTTGAAAGTGTCTTTATGACGAGGGGGATGCTACTGTAAGGCAGATGGCGCCGCTTGAGGCTCATCTTGCCGCACGGGCTTATTGTCTCAGTCGTGCATCTCATTAGGCACGTCCCTTTGATGCCTGTATCTCGTGCTTCTCGACACTCCCCTTTTACACCCTTTCCGATCTCCCTACTGTCTCCGTCTTCCTCTGCACCTGTCTTCGTTCCTATTTCGATCTACTTTACTGCTGATTGGAATTTGCTAATGGTGGGAAGATGGGTTTTTACAGTTGGGAATCGCCAAATGTTTCCGCACTTGTGTTCCGGATCTTGTGTGTTTCAAAGTGATCTAAGCGACCCCTCTGAGAGCGACTTGTGGGAACCAGGTTGTAAACTATTGTGTATCATGTTATCCTATGGGTAAAAACTGTATAAAAGGAGCGATCCACAAATACAATTTGAAGCAGTCTCCCCGAACTACACTCGATGTACTTCCTGTGACTTCTGTGTTCCCTGCAGTAAATAAACCTTGACTCTTTGACGCCGAAGGAAGTGTCCCGTGTCTCTGTGACTTGTACGCCGGAGCAGGTTACCCACGAAGGTTTCAGGTGTTGTGCCCTGGCACCGCTGGGTCCAAAGAACCCAGTCCTTCAGTTGGCGCCCAACGTGGGGCTGCATCAGTGGTACCGGTCCAAGCCCGACGATCGTGAGGAACTTCGTGTGAAATCTCCGAGGGAAGGTGCACCCCGCTTCATCGATCCTGTTGTCGAAATAAGTGGCCCGAAGACTTTTCCCGCGAAGATTCCCGCCTCCTAACGGCTGCGACGGACTGCTGCCCTGACTGTAGACCTGTTTTGGCGCCTGGCGTAGACCTTGGTATAGCGAGACGATTGACGGGCCTTCCTGAGGACGCCATTGATCTTTGAGTTAAGTATTTGTGGGTCGCTCCCAGAGTTCTTGGTTGTAGACACTTTAGCGAGTGTCTTTGTTGTAAACACTTTAGCGAGTGTTTTTGTTGTAGACACTTTAGCGGGTGTCTTTGTTGTACACGCTGTGTGAGTGTTTTTGTCGGTGACACTTTGCTAGCGTACTTTGTTGTTGTTGTATTTGTTTGACGACTGCAGCCGCCAAAGACCAAGGGTTTAGTTCTTTGCTGGGACTTGGTAAATCCCGAAATCCCGTAACCCTTGAAGTTTGTGAAACTCGGCTAGTGTGCAAGATGCCTGGTCGCAGTACTTTGTTCAGTTGCTTTAGACCTTGTGGTGCGGATTCCCTGCTGGAGGACTCGTGTCCGATACCTCCGGTTGGAACTCCTACATATGACTTATATAGCAAACATGGGCTAGGCCCGATTGCTTTTAACGATTATTGGATCAAATATACAAAGAAAGACGGCGATCTTCGGTGGCCACCTCACGGTAGCTTCGAAGCGTCGATCTTAGATAATTTGGAAATAAAGTTGTTCGAACGTAAATCAAGGCCGGCCATGTTTGATGCCTTTCGGTTCTGGCGCAAAGAAGCCCGACAGAAAGAGATCAGACAAAATAAACGTAGTCAGCGAGATACTGTTGCTACTATAGTGAAGAAAGCTGAGCAGTTTCAGCGTGATAAGGAGGATAAGGATGAGGAAGTGTTTGAGAGATTACAGCGTATGTCCATAGACAAATGCTATCCTGTTTTGCCTACGGAGTCGGATAAGAAGGAAGAGGCAGTTGAGGATTCTTTAATGTCCTATCTTATGAAGTCGCCACCTCCGTACGTACAGGGTACCGCAGCTCCTGTGGTCCCTGCCGTACCTGTTCTTCCACCTGTAATTCCTCCACCAGTTCCTCAACCTGCACCTGCTCTTCCGACTGTTCCTGCTCCTTTGCCTATTTCTATTCCTACTGCTCCTCCGCTTCCACATACTCCTGTTCCCGCTACTGCTCACGCTACTGCTCCTGTGTTGTTAACCCCTGTTGCTGCTAACGTCTCTACTCCTTCTCTTGTTAGTCCTGTGTCTTACTCTTCTCCCTCTACTCGTAATCGTGATTCTCCCCTTGCGACAAACTTCTTTCAGTCGCTCGGACCTGTTTTTGGGTCTGCAGGTTCTGATGGTCCACAGAGACGTAGCCAGCTTCCTGGTAATAGAGAACGTGTTGCGCTATACAATATGGCGATGGGTTGGATGATAAACCCTGTTAGAAATCCACCTCGTGTTGTCCTCGAAACGTTTGATCAATTCAACATACCTACTCAGAGATATGTGTTTGATGAAATGTGCAAGTTCTTACATGATCAGATAGCGGCCAATGCGCCTGACGAGGTGCTGACCGCCCTGTCTGAACTCCGGCTTCAGTTCGCAACTGGACTGATAGTCGACACTAATGTCCGACGTGCTATTGAGCGGTTGCTATCTCTTCGTCCCGCTCCTATTCCTCATGCATTGTTCGTTGAGGACATTGAACAACGAGATGGGTCTGGCCAATATCCTATGCGTGAAGTTCCGCCAGTTTGGGTACCCGCTGATAATACTAATGCTAATGCTCCAATACCAGCACATTTCCAGAGAGTGTGGATACACCTCCCTTGGAAACGATCGGAAGTGCTTCAGGTGAAACAAACTTTGCCTGATCCTCGCAAAAATCCTGCGGGGTATTACAAAGAATTATCGCAGCTCGTAGACGCTACGATAATGAATCTGGCCGATATCGACATGTTGTTTGGCAATGTCGTACCACAACCGGTATGGGCCAAGATTCGTCACCAAGATCACGCGAATGAATTAGGTGGTGATTGGGCTGCCATTACAGCGGCAGACGCTGGACAAGTGGCTGCTACTAAACCCGATCAGTTGATTGAACTTCTTCCCCAGCGAATCATTACATTAATGAAAACGCTTATGCCAGCTATGAGGGTAAATTGGGACAAGTTGTCAGCCTGTCAGCAGAAGAAAGATGAGAGTGTTTCAGACTTCTTTACGAGGTTCGAGGAAACATTCGTCGATCATAGTGGGCAGGATATGGGTACTGAGGGTGGACAGAGGTTGTTTGTGGATAAATTCGTATCGAACTTATTGCCCGACTTGAGCCATAAATTGAAAAATTCAGAAAGTTCATGGGCCGTTTCTACCTCAGCTCAGATATTGGCTACGGCACAATATTACGAAAATAGAGAAAAAGAGGAAAATGACCGTGCCGATAAAAAGACGAAAGAGCTGAAAACTAAAGTGTTGTTACAACAAGCATATCCGCCGCGTTCTAATCAGAATGCGCCTCAGCAGAATAGATCGCAGTCGCAATCGAATCAATCGCAGCCGCGTAATGATTCATCTTTTCAGAGATCTTCATTAGGGTACAATCAATGTGCTTATTGTAGACAGGAGGGACACATTAAATTCAATTGTCCTGCTTTAAATGACCGTAGTGGTGGTAATTCGTCTAGAGGAGGTCGTGGTGGTGCACAGCACGCATCACGTGGTAGAGGTCGTGGTGCTCAGAATGATCGCTCTGACCATTCATCAAATTCTAATAACTGTTTCGATCAACGTGGATCATCGCAAGGACGATCTGCGCAGTACAATGTAGATGATTATTACGTCGATCAGGGACCTGACGATAGTAATTACTAGGACAGCCAAAGACAAGGAGAGGGAGTGGTATCAGTTCCGGTTGATCAGAGAGGGCCTTACGTCGCAGTTGCTACATCGGGCGTCGTTGAGCCTTTTCTGTTGGACACTGGTGCAGCGAAAAGTTCTATCATGCATTCGAAACTCCCTGGCGCACCTTTGTCTGGCTTAACAAATGTTTCCGTTGGATTCTCTGGCGCCCCCGTTAGCAATCCAGTTTCGCGCCCTTTGCCCCTTAAAATTGGGCCACGTGAGCTCGAAGCTCCATTGATTTTGTCTACTGGTTGTGGCGAAAATCTTTTGGGTCTGGATTTGCTTAAACGCTTGTATGCGACTTTGTATTGTTCTCCTGCGGGTGTAAAGCTTACGTTAGGAGAGAGGGTAGTCTCTCCCATGTACTTGTCCCTCGATAAGCTTCCACCGGAATTGAGTTCTCTTCCTGCATCTTTGTGGGCGACGGGTCCAAATGACGTGGGCCTACTTGATATCTCCCCTTATGTTGTTCAGTTGAAATCGAATGTGCGATTGCCACGTATTCCCCAATATCGTATCTCCCTTGATGGTGAACGAGCTTTGTTAGCGATCATCTATGATTTGATCGAGAAAGATGTCATTGAAGAAACTCGGGGAAACGTGTGCAATAGTCCTGTACTGCCCATTCTTAAACGTACTGATCCTACCAAACCGCCTGTTTATCGTTTTGTTATCGATTTACGGGAGGTGAATAAAATTGTGGTTCCTCAATTCCCTGTTGTGCCTGACATTACGGCGCTACTGACTCTGATTCCAGCTACAGCTTCATGGTTTTCGGTGATTGATTTGAAAAATGCGTTTTTCAGCATCCCGATTGCCGAAGAGAGCAGGGACCTTTTCGGTTTCTCTCTTGGTGGACGTAGCTTCCGGTTCAAACGCGCTCCTCAGGGCTACTGTGAAAGTCCATCGATTTACAGTCAAGCTTTGAAGGGTCAACTAGATGCGTTTAGGTTGCCGGTTGGTGCGGCTTTAATACAATACGTCGACGACTTATTGGTGGCTGCTGATACTCAGGACATTTGCAAAATTGCTACAGTGTCGTTGCTGCAACATCTCTGTGAGTTAAATCACAAGGTGTCACCTTCTAAACTCCAATATTGTTGTCAAGAAGTAACCTACCTAGGTCACTTATTGTCAAAGGAGGGAAGGAGATTGACCCCAGAGAGAATTGCAGCGATTGCGCGAATGGCTGTGCCACAAACCCAAAGAGATGTGCGTGCCTTTCTAGGTATCACATCGTACTGCAGGCAGTGGATTCCTAATTTTTCATTGTTGGCGAAACCATTGGTGGCTCTTACGTGCAAGGATGTTTCGACTCCTTTACCATGGACGGAAGAATGTCAGAAAAGTTTTTCTGAATTACGTGATTCATTGTGTTCGGCTCCTGTGTTAGGTACCCCTGATTACAGTAAACCGTTCACGTTATATGTTCACGAGAGGGAAGGTTGTGCTTTAAGCGTCTTAACGCAACCTTTTGGTGGTAAGCAACGTCCATGTGCATATTTTTCCTCGACCTTAGACCCAGTAGCTAGAGCATTGCCGAGTTGTTTGAGAGCAACTGCGGCAGCTGCGGTCTCCATCCGACAATCAGCAGGATTGGTCATGGATAATATGCTTACGGTGATGGTTCCGCATGCAGTCGATACTCTTTTGAACCGTACGAAAACTCAGCACTTGACGAGTGCGAGGTTATCTGGGTACGAATTGACGCTCTTGGCAAGCCACATTCAGATAAAACGTTGTAATGTCCTAAATCCGGCAACTTTGTTACCAATTAGTACAGAGTCAGATGCAGTAACAGAACATGACTGTTACTTGCGGACAGAGGAGGAAACAAAAGGTCGTGTGGACCTTAAAAACACCCCATTGGAAGACCCGGATGGCATCCTGTATGTGGATGGGTCATGTTTTAAATTGCCGAATGGTGATGTGACTACTGCTTATGCTGTGGTGACATTGAATACTGTTGTTGAGACTGCGAGATTGAGTCAGAATTCTGCCCAAGCTGCAGAGCTGATCGCTCTTACTAGAGCATGTGTATTAGCGAAAGGTAAACGTGTGAATGTGTACACCGATAGTCAGTATGCTTTCGGTGTAGCGCATAGTTTCGGACGATTGTGGCGAGAACGTGGTTTCTTGACGTCACATGGCACGAAAATACAGCATGGCCAGCTTGTGAACGATCTTTTGGATGCATTGACTTTGCCTGCTCAAGTTGCAATTGTTAAATGTAGTGCGCATCGTAAAGTGACGGATGATGTTGGTCGTGGTAATGCGTTTGCAGATGAGATTGCTAAGGAGACTGCCCGGAACCTTAGCACTCGAATGTATGTGACGAATTCGGTTAGGTGGCCTACAGAATCAAGTATGTGTGAGAATACTATAGAGAGTGTGAAAGCAATTCAGAATGAGGCCACCGACACTGAAAAGATGAAGTGGAAAGAAAGTACGGGAAGGTTGGATGTGAATGGTTGCTGGATTGATTTGTCAGATCAGAAAAGATGGATGTTGCCTGATGCGTATGTACTGGCCGTTGTGCAAATGGCACATGGGTTAGCACATATTAGCGCGAAAGGTATTTGCAAGTTGTTGGCTGATGTGTGGAAGAATGATGGAATTACTAAGTGTGCTGAACGTTTGGTGAAGAATTGTATGGTGTGTATAATGTACAATCCTGGCAAAGGAACCCCAACTCCCCCTGGCAGTTTTGCTCCTCCTTCGTATCCCTTTGAGGTGATCCAATTGGACTTCGTCCATATGGAGCGATGCAATAACCTGAAATACGTTTTGGTTGTAGTTTGCGCATTCTCCCGATGGATCGAGGCCTATCCCCTCAAAGACAATACTGCTTTGTCTACTGCGAAAATCCTACTGAAGGAATACTTTCCTCGGTATGGAATGCCTAGAGTCGTGTGGTCAGATAACGGAAGTGAGTTTGTTGGAAGTGTGATGAAGAGTGTGTGTAAGGGCCTTGGAATAAATCAGAAATTCCATAGCGCCAATCATCCCCAGTCAGCTGGATTGGTTGAAGGGTACAATGGCACCCTTAAACTAAAATTAGCGAAGATTCAGGCTACGACTGGACTTTCGTGGCCTGATGCTTTGCCGTTAGCATTACTGTCAACTAGGGCGACTGTACACTCCCGAATAGGGCTTAGTCCCTATGAAATAGTGTTCGGCCGTCCTGCGAATGTGTGGGGGGTTCCTAGGCCAGGTGTATTCACTGATCTTGAGTATCCGATGTTGATTGACTACTTACATGACTTGACTGCTAAACTGAGGTTAATTCATCAACAGGTTTACGACGCCTTGCCGACGCAGACGGAGGGTCCAGGCCACCAGCTCCAGCCCGGAGATTGGGTGGTTACCCGAAATTTTTCACGAAAAAACAATCTGGACCCCCGCTTCACCGGACCTTACCAGGTACTCCTGGCCACGAGAACTGCCGTTCGTCTTGAGGGGCGGAAGAATTGGGTACATGCTACCCATTGTAAGCGAGTCCCTATTCCTTTGTCGGCAGACCCGTGGGTGAGGAAAGGCATTGCGTCAACCGAAGCAGAGACATTGCCGGCGTTTGTACCTTTTAGCGACGCACAGCTTGTTGGAGAACCCTCAGCGCAGCAGAAAGCCACTGTTGAACATTTGTCAGCAAAAGACTCAAGACCAAATCAACAAGTTGATCAGCAGGACGCTGTCTCTTCAACGGATCCTTTGTTTGACGAGCAGACACGTCCCGGGAAACATCGATATTCTTTGCGTTCTCATACTAAGGACAAATAAAATTGTTTTCTTGTTTTGCTGAAACTGATAACTATAATATCTTCGTTTCCCATGATCAACTTTGAACAATCGTATCATTGAAAATTGTTTTGTACATATATTGAGTTTTTTTCTCTGTATCTTTTTCCTTCCACAGCTGAATTATTGTGCTAATTAAATACATATTGTGTATTGAGGGCCGTAGGGCCGCGCGCGTACTTCCTTCTGGACAGTAGGTCTTGACACTAGGTTAAAGACCGTCGGTTCCTAGGAACTCCTGGGGATTGACTATTGCTGCACAGAACGAAGTGCGTCAAGAAACGTTGCGGACGGTCGTAGGGAAATGGCATTTTCGAAGCTGAATGATTTGGAAGGAGCTCAGGCATATAGAGTCAAGCTGCAGAAACTAAGTCGTACGAAATGTTTTGTATCCCAGTTGTTTGTTTTGTTTTTAACTGCTTCTGCATTTTTGGCGGGTGGGGTGTATTACACTATGTCTTACTTTTTACTTCCTACCCCTACTCCTACTCCTTACCCTAACGTTACTTCTACTGCTACTACTGCTTCTCCCCATTCCTTTCATATTCTACCGGAACACGAACAGGCTAGACGTGCAGAATTCCGCAACAATTCCTTTATCCAGCTCCTCCATCAACATCAGTTAGTGGTTAACACTACTAATTGTTGGGTGTGTGGGTTGATGCCACATACTACGGGTAAGGGAATTCCATATCTGGTGTTACCGTATAGTTCCCAAGGGTCAGCTCGAGCATTCCAAACAATGCTTCGAAGCGCACTAGGTTTCCACCCCTCTCCAGAACGTTCCCCCAAACCGGGTCCTACCTCGTGGCAGTGGGTGGTATCGATGATAATACAGGATTTGGAAGATGAGATCTATGATGCTTTTCTCATCCCTAAGGCAGAGGTACAAGCCTATAGGGCACCGGATAGAGGGGAATATAGTACGTTCACTAATGAAAAGCAGCTTCAAAGCTCGCCTCCGATATGGGTCGTACCCCACACTGGTAATTTTTGTATCGTGGGTCGTGGTTCGCAAGCCTCACTTGGAGTAAGTGCTTGCACTGAAAGTTACGTTCTGTCAATGTCCCCGATCCCTGTGCTTCTGGCTGCCAAGGGTACGTACTTCATCTGTCATGATCGTGCATATACATGGTTGCCCGCAGACTTCATGGGCTCATGTTTTGTTGCAAATCTGTTGCCTCCGACGTTTACTGTAGATGCCGATTATCATAAGACTAGAGTTGTACGAGGCGTAATTAGCGAAGAGGATACTGCCGGTCAAGAGGCAGGAGACTTTTTCAAGGGTTTCCTCCCGTTTTGGGGACCTATGGTTAATAGTAGGAACCTGAGACATTTGACTCGAGTGGTAGAATCGACAGCTAACATTACTGCCAGTGCCCTTGGTAATATCACCACAGAACTTCAGGCGGAGAGACTTATGACATTACAAAACCGTATGGTTTTAGATGTTGTCTTAGCAGATCGCGGTGGGGTATGTAAAGTGATCCATTCGAGCTGTTGCATTTTCATTCCAGATAATGCTCCTACTGTCTATCAAGCCATCTCGAAGTTGCACAAGATCTCCGAATCCATACACGTGGATGTAGGGGATTGGACGCTACTTGGTTGGTTTTGGGGCCTGGTGTCGACTTGGGGTTGGAAGATTCTGACGATCATCGGGGTTGTGGTAGTGTTCCTGTTCACGTGTTGCCTTTGTGTGCAGTGTGGTCCTGCCTTATGTGGCCTCTGTGCTACAACGTGTATGAGACAACCATCTGTTACCAAGGGGACTCGGTTGGACAGAGCTATGCTACAACGACATCTTGATGGTCTGATGAATATCGAGTATGATTCCGACTAGTGCTTGCCTACATGAGGGCAAAAGGAGCGTCTGAGGTTCCGTGACAATTGTAAGTGGTGTTTTAACTCGCACGAATATGGTCGAGTCTAGTATCTATGAACCGCAAATGACGAGTTTTGTAAGTGTGCGCAGTTTCGCTGTGCTAACTTAAACCGTTCGTTTGTTATGTGGGTTTGTCATCTATACCCACGGGTTCCATCTTAGATACGGCATCCATTTTGTCTCTTGCCCTCAAGTAGCCAGCGAACGGACGCTGTCCGCTTCGCGACCCTGGGACTCCCAAGATATTTGCGGAAGACACATGTTCTTTGAAAGTGTCTTTATGACGAGGGGGATGCTACTGTAAGGCAGATGGCGCCGCTTGAGGCTCATCTTGCCGCACGGGCTTATTGTCTCAGTCGTGCATCTCATTAGGCACGTCCCTTTGATGCCTGTATCTCGTGCTTCTCGACACTCCCCTTTTACACCCTTTCCGATCTCCCTACTGTCTCCGTCTTCCTCTGCACCTGTCTTCGTTCCTATTTCGATCTACTTTACTGCTGATTGGAATTTGCTAATGGTGGGAAGATGGGTTTTTACAGTTGGGAATCGCCAAATGTTTCCGCACTTGTGTTCCGGATCTTGTGTGTTTCAAAGTGATCTAAGCGACCCCTCTGAGAGCGACTTGTGGGAACCAGGTTGTAAACTATTGTGTATCATGTTATCCTATGGGTAAAAACTGTATAAAAGGAGCGATCCACAAATACAATTTGAAGCAGTCTCCCCGAACTACACTCGATGTACTTCCTGTGACTTCTGTGTTCCCTGCAGTAAATAAACCTTGACTCTTTGACGCCGAAGGAAGTGTCCCGTGTCTCTGTGACTTGTACGCCGGAGCAGGTTACCCACGAAGGTTTCAGGTGTTGTGCCCTGGCACCGCTGGGTCCAAAGAACCCAGTCCTTCACTACCAAGGAGACTGGTGTGTCCACCGACACCTTTTTTGGGAGAAAAAAACTACGCCTTCAGCAGCAGTGGTGTCCGCCGGGGACGAAGCTGGAAGCAGCACCTCCGCTTCATTGGGCTCTGTGCCAACACGCCAAGTTAGGTCCAAGACCACCATGAGTGCTGCTGCGGCAGCCACTTTGGTTGTTGAATCACCATCGACCAGTGATCTTGGTTCATCACAAGAAAGTACCTCCAATCAACGCCGGGTGTAATTCAGCTGACGAGTGTTCAACAACCACAGCCACAAACACAGGTGCAAGTAGTACAAGTGCAAGTACATGGGCAAGGAGAGGTGCAAGTACAGCCCCACGGAGAGGCGCAAGTAGAGGCACAAGTACAGCCGCAAGGAGAGGCGCAAGTAGAGGCGCAAGTACAGCCGCAAGGAGAGATGCACAGACAGGTGCATGGAGAGGTGCGACTAGAGGTTCATGGAGCGGCACAACTGCCTACAACGCTTGTTCCTACAGAAGTAGGGGCACATCAGGAAATTGCTATTCAAGAGGAGGTATCCGACGAAGTCACTCCTCCTGATGATGATTATCAATTGTCTTCCAGATCCCCAGCAAGAAAAAGGTCAAGGAGGGATACTAGAAGTTCTTCTTCAAGCCCCCTTCCTTCTGATAATGCTGATGTTGATTGGAACCCACCAATGCAGTCTGAGAGTGAGTCACCCCATGATGAGCCGACAAAGGTAGCTAAGCCTAAAAGGAAGGCTCCCGCAAAGCTTCCACTTATGGGTGATGACGACGAACAAGAAGTGGTATGTTCTGCTGCTGATGAACAGTCTGACGATGGCCCAGTCATCACAGTCGTCACTCCAGCCCCAGCAGGCATGCAGCAGACAGACATTTTAACCCTAGCCCGGATGGCTGCTGAGCGGGATATGGGCGGCGTGGCACTGGTACCACCAGCGTTAACAGCAACACCAAAACGACCTACAGCTTCCATCTTTTTTAGTCAGAAGGGCCGGCATGGACCTCCATCCAGCTCGACCTCAAGTAGTGGTGCTGTAAGTGAACAACAGAAACAAATTCAGCCATGCCCATCCTCCACTTCATCTGGCATTGAAAATCAAAGTAGCACCTCCACCACCAGCAGACATCACCAGTCCTCAGTTTGGGACTTCTTTACTGTTAGCGCAAAGGCAGAAAACGTGGTCGTTTGTTCGATCTGTAAAACATCAGTTAGTTGGGGTAAGCTTGGTACCAACTATGGTACCGGAGGCCAGAGAGGCCGTCTCAAGTTACACCACCCTATCCAGTGGGAAGCACACATGAAGAAGATCTAGGAAGCCAAAAGAAAAAAAAATCCAAATGTTTCCCTTGATATTGAATCTGATGATGAAGAGAATCTGATTGTGCAGGGGGAAGTGAAGAAGCGACAGACATTTTTTCTGGTACACCCAGCACCCCTGGCAGCAGCACTGCAGTGGTGTCGCCCTCTACCCCTGCAACATCTATGAGGCACAGTAAGAGAGTTGTAGAGACACCAATGCAAAAAACTACATCAATGGGCCTAACTGGTTTGAAGAGGTCATCATCATCATCATCACGTAAAATGATCCAGCCCACCATTAGAAGCATGCTTTGGTCGGAGGCGCCATTTGAACGCAACCACCTAACGGTACGTCTGCATAATGCGAAGCTGGCTAAAATGCTAGCGCTGGACCTTCTCCCTTTTTCTTTCGTGGAAGGGGTGGGGTTTCTAGAATTAGTGGCAACAGTCTGCCCTTAATGGGAGGTTCCTAGCCGGTCCTATTTTGCCAGAGTTGCGGTTCCAGCACTACATCAAGATGTGCTGGAGGTGATTGGGGCAGCTTTGCAGAAGGGTGCTGTTCACACTATCCATTTGACAACAGACATGTGGACCAGTTGCCAAGCCCTTGATTACATGTGCATCACTGCACCCTGGGTCTTTTGCAGGATCTTTTACAGGGGTTAGAGACAAGTCAAGTGCAGTTGCTGACCTGGAAACAGTTTTTCAAGCTTCTCGGAAACATGCAACATTAGCCATGTTTGCCATGGAGAAAAGTCATACTGCAAAAAAACATTTGGATGAGTTTAAAAGTAAGGTCTCTGAATGGCTGGAACCAAGAAATCGCACAGTTGGTTATGTTTCCACGGATAATGGCAGTAATATAGTTAGGGCCATGCAGGACGTTGACTATTTCAGAGTGCCGTGTTTGGCGCACTGTATAAACCTGGTTGTTCAAGATTTCTTGAAAACTGAACCCCAAGTCAAGAAGTTACTGTCTATGTGCCGAAGAATCTGCACACATTTCAGCCATTCTTTTAAGGCCTGGAAGCAGCTGAGGAGCATTCAACATGTACGTAAAATGCCAGTCAAAGGACTCATCCAGGAGGTGGCAACACGTTGGAACTCAACCTTTTACATGCTTGAGCGTCTGTATGAGCAGTGCATGGTAATCAGTGACTATATCTTTACAGTAGGTTCTATTGACCTGAGGCTTGAGTTGGAGGAATGGCAGCTAGTTAAAAGCCTGACAAACATGCTTCGTCCATTTGAGGTCTTCACGCGTGAAGTCAGCAGGGAGGACTGTTCTTTGAGCAAAGCTATCCCATTGTTGCGCATGCTGGAGCACCAACTGAAGGCGGTGTCTTCAACGTTGAGAGATGATGTGGAAAGCAAGCTGCATATCTGTTGGCGGAGAACTTATTAAGCCGCCTAGTTGCCAATGAAAGGCTTCAAAAGATACATACAGAACAACATTACATTTGTGCCACTATTCTGGATCCACGGTACAAAAAGGCAGTGACCAGCAAAGCATTCATTCCTTTTGATGAGGCAGATGTTTCAAAGTACAAACATTGGATAGCTGTGTCAGCCAGACGGTTCGAAAAAGATCAGCAGAGAATTCAAGGAGCCGTCAGAAGTCCAACTGAATCAGCAGGCGATCCAGCGTCAAGTTCCACTTCTGAATCTGTGGCCGAAGGGAGTCACTTGCCCTCACAGCCGTTAACGTCACCAGCAGCAACCCTATCATCATCCTCACCTGCACCAGGCCCAGCCATAATATTGTCGGAAGCGGATTGGCTAACTCATCAAGGGTTTGTTCGTTCCAGTGCTGAGAAGGCCACAGATGGTACGCAAAGTGGAGCAACCGTCGAGAACCTTGAGTTGATGGTGCAGGCCTATCTGGATGAGCCAACACAGGTCTTTGTTCATACAAACCCATTGCTGTATTGGTACAGGAAAATGGCTCTATGGCCACTGATCGCCAACCTGGCACTAAATTATTTGTCTTTCCCACTCGCAAGTGTGTCTTCTGAACGTGTTTTCAGTGCTGCTGGTGCCATTGTAACTTCAAGTAGGTCCCGGCTTTCGGCCAAAAATGTGGAGAGGTTAACACTGATCAAGATGAATCAGCACTTGATACCACCAGATTACAAAGTACGTGAATGCACACAGGAAGAAGAGGACACCGACTTAGGTGACAGAAGTTCTTCTCTGTTACCTGACCTACTCCCGTCCCAATCATGGAGTTGGAGGACGAGCTCTACTTCCCTGACACCGAGCCCTGAAAATGACTTCCTTTTTTTCCTCCTTATTCACTTTTATTCCTGTGTGTCTTTCTTTGTTTTGCAACTTTTACCACAACAAAACTATAATCACCTAATCACAACAAGTCCATCAGCAGCTCTGCCTTCATCTTATATTCCTTATTGATTTGAAGGTGGCTCAGTCTGCATTCCTGAGGTTCACAAGTTCACAACTCAATCATGCTCCTTTATACTCCTCCAGACTCCCCCTATCCATTTCCCTCAGCGTTTAGGCCCTGTTCTGTCCCTGTCCTCAGCTGCCCAGCAAGTAGTGGCCAGCTGCTACGTTTAGGTTTTGGTGCAGTGGCGCAACCTGGACTTTGATGTAAGTTCTGTGCTAAGGTAATTTCTGCGAATTCTCCTATGCTGCACCTCTGAATGTGTTTTGATGCATCATGTGCCTTGTTCTTACACCTCTGAATGTGTTGTTTATGCATCATGTGTTCTCCTGTGCTGCACCTCTGAATGTGTTTAATGCATCATGTGCCTTGTTCTTACACCGCTGAATGTATGTTTATGCATCATGTGTTTTGTTCCCAGGCCTATACCCCTAAATGTACGGTCATATTTAGTTGGTTGTTTTCTCCTACTACAGGTGTTCCCTGTGAGGTCCTGGTTCCCTGCATAATATTCTCCTAGGGATGGTTAGGGTTGCATAGGTGGTACTTACTGGTTACCAGTAGTTACTGGTTGTGTGCTAAAGTGATTTATACTCTATGTTCTAAGTGCTAATTCTAACAGTATTTCTAGTTATAAAAGTGCTGATTCCTGACAGTGGTACAGGTGGCTCTGTCTTGTACATATCCCCTTTAAATTCTGCCCGTGCCTGTTGGCACATCGTGAAGTGTGTGTTTTTATCTAATGTGTTTTGGTGTAATACAAAGGCTATTTTTATACATAACCTTGTGTGGAGTTTCCTTTGTGGTGGGCCTTGGGTGTTGTTGCTGAGGGTGCATGCGCAAACACTTAACTCACATTGCCTCCGAGTTTAGCCTTACTGCTCGTGCTACGTTACCAAGGGGGTGAGCAGGGGTTATCTTGGCGCGTAACTCCCTTGCCCTGACGTGGAAGTGGCGGTCTCTGACTGACTTTGGCGCAGGCCCTGGCCGGCCAGGGATCCCATTTCTAACATTGTCTCGTTCATAATGATGTTGGCAATGTTTTAGGGGGGTTTGGTGTTCTTTGGTCCAGATTTGGCAGAATTTTGGCCTTTTTGGGTGTTTTGCGGGCGCGTGTGTTTGGGTGAAAACTAAGTGAAAACTAGTCGTAGACCTTCCTTCTTCTTCTTATTCTTCAAAGAGCGCAGTGGTTCGATTTTGTTCTGCCTTACTGAGATTCTTGTGAATCGCTGGAACAGGTGACTGTCCATGTGAGTTTCAAGAGGATGGAAGTAGTGGAAGTGCTGAAAACAGCAATGTTTTGTAAACAGCGCAATTTTCCATGTTTTGAATATACCAGTATTGCATGTTTTTGTGGGGCTGTTTGTGGGGCTTCTAGGTTTCTGTGGGTGGGTTTTGGGGTCTGGGAGCACTGCTGGCATAGTCTAATGTTGATTCCATTTGTTTCAATCCATGGTGGAAAAGGGGAGTTAGGGCCTAGCTGCAGAGAATATTTGGACTGAATTGAAGGTAGGCCCATTTTTGCTTTATGCCTGTTTGGGGGTGTTCTGCTTTTGAGCGGGTGGCTGCAAAGGTCTGGGGGCATAGCTCGGAAGGTCTAATATCGGAATCAAGTGTTTTGGACCAAATCAGAGGTGAAAAAGTTTTTTATTTTTGCTCACTTGCCTGTCTTTGGGGTGCTGTTTGGGGGGCTTCTAGGTTTTGTGGGTGGGTTTTGGGGTCTGGGAGCACTGCTGGCACAGTATAATGTTGATTGCATTTGTTTTTCAGGAAATCCATGGTGGAAAAGTGGAGTTATGACCTAGTTGCACAGCGTATTTGGACTGAATTGAAGGTAGGCCCATTTTTGCTTTTTGCCTGTTTGAGGGTGTTCTGCTTTTGGGCGGGTGGCTGCAGGGGTCTGGGGGCATAGCTCGGAAGGTCTAATATCGGAATCAAGTGTTTTGGACCAAATCGGAGGTGAAAAAGTTTTTCCATTTTCAGGAATTTTGCTCACTTTAGCGTTTTCGGGGGCCTGCTTGGGGAGGTTCCTGGTGTTCGGGGGATGGGTTGGGGGGTCTTGGAGCAATGCTGGGTATGGATAGTTTTGATTGCAAGTGGTTTGGAGAAAATCCATGGTGGTAAAGGGGAGTTAGGGCCTAGCTGCAGAGCGCACATAGAGTGATTTTGGAAGTGGGGCAAAATATTTCTAAGTCCCTGTTTTTGTACTTTTGCTTTTTGCCTGTTTGGGTGTGTTAAACTTGTTTCCGCCTGGGTTGACGGGTCTGGGGGCATTGCTGGGAAGGTCTAATACCGGATAAAAGTGGTTTCAAGAAAATCGGAGGTGAAAAAGTTTTCCATTTTCAGGAATTTGGCTCACTTTAGTGTTTTCGTGGTGCTGTTTTGGGGGGTTCCTGGTTTTTGTGGGTGGGTTTTGGGGTCTTGGAGCAACGCTGGGTATGGATACTTTTGATTGCAAGAGGTTTGAAGCAAATCCATGGTGGCAAAGGGGAGTTAGGGCCTAGCTGCAGAGCTCGCATGGAGTGATTTTGGAATGAGGGCAAAATAATTCTAAGTGCCCATTTTTGTATTTTTGCTTTTTGGCTGTTTGGGGGTCTTCTACTTGTTTTAGCCTGGGTTTACAGGTCTGGGGGCATTGCTGGGAAGGTCTAATACCGGATAAAAGGGGTTTGGAGAAAATCGGAGGTGAAAAAGTTTTTCCATTTTCAGGAATTTCGCTCACTGTAGAGTTTTTGGGGTGCTGTTTGGGGGGTTCCTGGTTTTTGTGGGTGGGTTTTGGGGTCTTGGAGCAACGCTGGGTATGGATACTTTTGATTGCAAGAGGTTTGAAGCAAATCCATGGTGGCAAAGGGGAGTTAGGGCCTAGCTGCAGAGCTCGCATGGAGTGATTTTGGAATGAGGGCAAAATAATTCTAAGTGCTCATTTTTGTATTTTTGCTTTTTGGCTGTTTGGGGGTCTTCTACTTGTTTTCGCCTGGGTTGATGGGTCTGGCGGCATTGCTGGGAAGGTCTAATACCGAATAAAAGTGGTTTGGAGAAAATCAGAGGTGAAAAAGTTTTTGCGTTTTTGCTCACTTGCTTGTGTTTGGGGTGTTGTTTGGGGGGGTTCTTGGTGTTTTGGGGTGGATTTTGGGGTCTTGGAGCACTGCTGGCACAGTCTAATTTTGATTGCATTTGTTTTTCAGGAAATCCATGGTAAAAGTGGAGTTATGACCTAGCTGCACAGCACGTTTGGACAGAATTGAAAGAAGGCCGAAAATATTTTAAGTATGAGATTTTCCATTTTTGCTTTTTGCTTGTTTGGGGGTGTTCTGCTTTTTGCGGGTGGGTTAGCGGGTCTTGGGGCATTGCTGGGAAGGTCTAATAACGGATAAAAGTGGTTTGGAGAAAATCCATGCTGAAAAGCGTTTTGGCACTTTTTTAATTTCGGGCTCGTTAGGGTTAGCAGCAGTATTGCATGTGTTTGGGGGTGTTCTAGATTTTTGCAACTGGGTTCTGGGGTCTTAAAGCACTCGTGGGAATGTGTAATTTTGGTTACAAGTGGTTTGAAGAAAATCTGTGTTGGGAAAGGGGGGATTTGTCCTAGTTAAAGACAGCGTTTGCCATTATTCTTAACTTAGGGCTCGTTAGGGTTAGCAGTATTGTATTGCATGTAGTGTTTTGGCGGGGTTTCGAGATTTTTACGACTGGGTGGGGTCTTGGAACACTTGTTGGAATGTCTAATTTTGATTGCAAGAGGTTTGAAGAAAATCCATGGTGGGAAAGGGGGGTTTTGGGCATACTTTCTGAGAGCGTTTTGGCACGATTTGAAATTAGGCCTCTGTAGGGTAGCAGCAGTATTCTGCACGTTTTTGGGAGGGTAATGTGGGGTGTTCTAGATTTTGGGGATTGTCATCTCTGAAAGTGAAAGTATAATTTTTGCACTACACAGCGTGCCTTAAATGTTTTTTTCTCCAAGGTGTCTTTAACACTTACTGTTGTGTTTTTCCATCATCAATTACAGGCAGGCTTTTACCCTATGCCATCGATGTACTACTCAGGCTTACAATTAGCGATCTGCAAATCCGCATCAGGCAGGCAGTGGACAGTGTGTCTGGTCACCAAGATTGATCGACGGAGCATCCGATGGAAGGAAGGAGTACCGCGAATAAGAGGAATGGCTGGATGCATCAACTTCACAAATTCAACGGGACAACTACAAAAAACAGTAACAGTATCCACAATTCTCCTTATCTTTGAAATGATATTCTTGTGAACTTGAACTTACTTCTATGAGTGTGACTCTGTGCGTTTGTTTGATCTCTGCTTCAAATTCATCCCTCCAGCTATTTGATGCGTCTTTGCTATGTTTAACACTAATTTAATCCTGCATTATCCCCATTTATCCCCACTTTAGCTCCATTTTATCCCCATTTTATTTCTCAATCAATTTCAAATCTTTATTTCGATCATAAAAGATCATAAAATATATACACATGATAGAATAATCATTAAAATGCATATAAAACCCAATAAAAACAGTATACGAATATACTTAAACAGTACAGTTCTGAAAAATGGGTTAGCCCAAATACAAGGGAAGTAGAAGAGGTGTTCACAGTGTTGTGGTGTCCTTAATTATTCGAGCGCGTGCCAGCCACATTGCAGTCAGAAATGTTGCCATAGCAAACACTGTTGGCGGAGATAGGTCCGACATTAGTACTCTGTAGGCCGGAGCCTATGTTCTGAATCCCAAGTTTTTTAAATGAGGGACCAGCCAATGTCTCCTAATTCTAGTATAAGCTCCACAGAACAGGACCACGTGCAAGTCATTCTCCGATTTGTCCCTGTCTCCGATCCACCTGCCCAAGCCTTTGTGAAGGACCTTAGGGGGAGAGACCCATACCTCCATTGCAGGAAGATCTTCCTTGTAAGCACCGGTGTCATGCCATCCAAAACACATTTGTGGCTGTACGAGTCTTTGATTTTAATGAAGAGATCTGTTAAGGACCCCTCCCGAGTGGTATCCAGTGTTTTTTGAAGCATGTGGTTGTAGAAGAAAGTAGACAATGCTTTTCTGGACATCCTCGTGCACGCACTTTCCGGATCCGACCATAAGTCAGGCACTCCAAGAGTCAGACACATTCTCCTTATATACTTTAGCCAAGGAATTTTAGTGGCATTAGGTAACATGAGAAATTCCTGCAGCTCCGCTCTGTAGTTGGCAAGATCCTGGCTGCTCCATAGGCGACGGCAGTAGATCAGAGGTTTGAGGCCCAGTTCTTCCATAATAGGTCTCAGAGCCAGGTCTAGTCTCAATGGGAGAAGTGGAGTACTTGGGGGGAGGGCAACCAGCTGTCTGATAAATTTATTTTCTATAGTTTGAATGGTGTGTGTCGAGGTGTGGCCCCACAGCTCACCTCCATAGGTGATTCCCCCCTGAGCCTGGGCTTTATAAATCTGAATGGCAGGTGCCAGCGGGCGAAGTGGGGATTTCCTAGTGATTCTCGGGATACCTCCCGCCCTCTGTGATAGTTTCATACTAGCTTTTATCATGTGGGCCGACCATGTTAAATTCTGGTTTAGGGTTATCCCAAGATATTCTATTGTATGTACCCTTTCCAGACATGCTGTGCCCAGGCGGGGATTTGGGCGATTATTGGCCTTTGGGTTAAGAATCATGAATTTAGTCTTTGCAGGGTTGATTTCAAGCCCCCTTTCGTTGCAAAAACCTAGAAAACCGTCCAGCACCCTCTGCAGCCCCATAGGTGATTTGGACAGCAGCAGGGTGTCATCCACAAACATGATTGCGGGCACCCTGCTGCCGTTCAATTTTGGTGCATCGATGTTACTAATCCTCCTCAGGTATTCTATCTGGTTTAGGGTTATCCCAAGATATTCTATTGTATGTACCCTTTCCAGACATGCTGTGCCCAGGCGGGGATTTGGGCGATTATTGGCCTTTGGGTTAAGAATCATGAATTTAGTCTTTGCAGGGTTGATTTCAAGCCCCCTTTCGTTGCAAAAACCTAGAAAACCGTCCAGCACCCTCTGCAGCCCCATAGGTGATTTAGACAGCAGCAGGGTGTCATCCACAAACAAGATTGCGGGCACCCTGCTGCTGTTCAATTTTGGTGCATCGATGTTACTAATCCTCCTCAGGTATTCTATCTGGTTTAGGGTTATCCCAAGATATTCTATTGTATGCACCCTTTCCAGACATGCTGTGCCCAGGCGGGGATGTGGAGAAGTGTGGCTCAGGGGTTAGAGGCGGCAGACCTGGAGCCTGAGTTCGGCCCTGGACCAGGGTTCAATTCCCCGCCTCGGCGGGTCTTGGGCTCAAAAATTCCACGGACTCGTTAATTCTCGCTCCGGTGCCTCCTCGACTCACGGGTTCACACTCTGCGACTCTGGGCAATAGCTTGCTTAATCTCCACAACGGCCCCTCGCGGTGGGATGCCTGGCTTTCACCTTGTGGATACCCTGCCAGGGTTATCTCACAGGGGAATACCAGGACGGGTTCCCTAAGCAAGCGCTGAGATGCCCCAGGGTAAGTCGTGCGCTATATAAGTTTCATTCATTTCATTTCATTTCATGTTACTAATCCTCCTCAGGTATTCTATCTGGTTTAGGGTTACTAATCCTCCTCACCCCGTTCACGAAGAGGCAAAACAGGGTCGGGGCTAGCACGCAACCCTGCCTCACCCCTCTGCGAACGGGGAACCTGTCAGTCAGCTTGCCACCTTTCCCACACCTGACTCGTGCATAGTTATCTTTGTGGAGTCTGATTAGGATTTCAAGGATGTCTCCCGGGACGCCCAGCTCGGCCATTACCTCCCACAGTTTTGCCCTTGAACCAGATCGAATGCGGCACGTAGGTCCACAAAGACCGCGTACAGAGTGCCGCCCTCGATCAATGCTGTCTTCCAGTAGAGGATGTTTAGTCGAAATAGTTGATCGACTGTGGAGACTCCTCTTCTAAATCCTGCTTGGAGTGGACTGAGGGTGTCTGTCTCATCCAACCAGGTCTGTAGCCTACTGAGTATTAACCTACCAAATATCTTCTGCGATATATCAATGAGACTTATTGGGCGATAGTTGGCTGGAAGCAAGGGAGATCCCTTTTAAAATATCGGGACCACCTCCGCCCCCAGCCAAGTATCAGGTAGTTCCATCCCCTCAAGGACTGCATTGAATATCAACAGAAGGTAGGGGGCCCAGATACCTGGTTCCTGTTTAAATAAATCTCCCGGTACCCCATCCAGCCCCGGTGCCTTACCAGAGGATAACCCTGCAATCGCCGCCCTTACCTCTTTTTCAGTGAAAGGCTCCGGGGCCTGATTACTTTGCGGGATTTGGGGTGGGGATTCCAAGGATTCAGCCTCTGGGGCGTATAAGGACTGGTAGTGGTTTTGCCATACGCTTGGGGCAATGTTTAGTTCAATTGCCGATGGGAGGTTTTCAGAACCGTGGTTGACCACACGCCAAAATTTACGGGAGTCCCTGGTTGCTAGTGACTCAGAGAGCTTCTCCCAGTGTTGGAGATCCCATTCCACCTTGGCATTTCCCACGAGTGTCTTATACGCCCGCCTTCTGGCACGAATCTCCTCCCGCGATCCTCCCGATTTAATTGTAAGCACAAGGTCACGTTTGGAGTTTCAGCATGTGTTGTTAAACCAGGTGTCTATGTGTGTTCCCCTGGTCCTGGAGGGTCCACTACTAAACAGATCCACTTCTAGGGTTTTAATTAAATGTTCGTGTATGCTCCGGAGGTGCTCTCTATTTTCCTGAGTACTCGGTGGCGCCTGCGAGGCAAATGCCTCTTCTAGAATTGGTATGATCCTGGCATAGAGGATCGCTATCTTATCGTCCCTGATGGACAGCTTCTCCCATCTTATTCTCTTTCTGTTATTTTCTAGGAGATGTCCTACCCTGGCCCTTTGGCCGTCCTGCACCCTGTCCTCAATGCGAGGGATGACATATTCCAGTTCCAGGGCGTTATGGTCGCTGTCTTCTCTGGGTATCACTCTAAAGTCTATGACCCGTTTCCAAGCAGATAGCTGTACATGGAGATAGTCTAATCTTGATTCTCTCCCTGTTTTGTTATATGTGCATTTGCTCGGGATGTCAGATTTGTGCTCGGGATGTCAGATTTGTGCTCGGGATGTCAGATTTTATTTCCACTTTATCCCCACTATAGCGACATTTTATCCCCGTTTAACCCCACATTATCCCCATTTTAGCTCCACTTTAGCCCCATTTTATCTCCAGTTTATCTCCATTATATCCCCATTTTATCTCCACACTTTGTCCCCATTATAGCTTCACTTTAGCTCCATTTTATCCCCATTTTTCCTCCAGTTTATCTCCATTTTATCCCCAATTTATCTCCAGTTTATCTCCATTATCTCTCTACTTTATTTACATTAAATCTCTGTCCCTTACCATTCAATCTCCATCTCTGCATCCCATCTCCATCTCCCGATCCTATCTCCAACTCCCCATCTCCATCTCCATCCCATCTCCATCTCCCCATCTCTTCTCCATCTCCCCATCTCCATCTCCATAAAATGAGCATGATCATAGTCATTTTCCTGCTTCTAGGGAGCCAAAACTCAAGATTTGGTTCAAGGGTAAAAGTGACTTAAAATTACTCAAATGCTCACTTTGAGGGCTTAAAATTTATGTATTCACTACGGGAAGTGATATAATCGCTATTTAAAGGTAACTCATGTTCATGCAAGAAGGTCCAAATTTTCATGAAAACCATCGATGACCAGCGACCTGAGGAAATTGCTCTGAGAGGACCAAAATGGTCAGTTTTGAAAATTTAAATCTTTCAACTAATTTTGACTTTCTGATGTAGATCATCACTTTTGGAACTAAAATGACCACATTTATAGTCATTTCCATGCTTCTAGGGAGCCAAAACTCAAGATTTGGCACATGGGTAAAAGTAACTTAAAATTACCCACATGCTCACTTTGTGGGCTTAAAACATGTTTATTCACTGCAGGAAGTGATATCAACACCATTTAGAGGTAATTCATGTTTCCAACTCCCCATCTGTCTCCCCCATCTGCACCCTCTCCCCATCACCCTCTCCCCATCATTCTCTCCCTCATCTCCCTCTCCCTCATCATCTCTGCCCCATCTGTCTCCCCCATCTCCACTGTCTCCCCATCTCCCTCTCTATCCTCTCTCCACCTGTCTCTCCCTCATCTCCCTCACCCCATGTCCTTCTCCGATCTGTCTCCCCAATCTGGTCATCCGTCTCCCCATCTGTCTCCCCATCCATCTTCCCCATCTCTCTCCCCATCTCCCTATATTATCTCCCCATATTATCTCCATTATACCTCCATTATATCTCTGTTTTATCAACATTTTATCTCTGCTTAATCTTCATGTTATCCCTGTATAACCCCCATCTATCTCCACTTTAGCTCCATTTTATCCCCATTTTATCTCCACTATAGCCCCATTTTATCCCCACTTTATCCCAATTTTAGCTCCACTTTAGCCCCATTTTATCTCCAGTGTATCTCCATTTTTTCTCCACTTTATCCCCATTAAAGCTCTAATTTAGATCCATTTTATCCCCATTTTAATCCCAGTTTATTCCCATTTTAGCTCCGCTTTAGCCCCATTTTATTTCCAGTTTATCTCCATTTTATCCCCATTTTATCCTCATTTATCTCCACTTTAGCTCAATTTTATCCCAATTTCATCTCCACTTTAACCCCGCTATAGCCCCATTTTATCCCCATTTTAACCTCATTTATCCCCATTTTAGCTTCACTTTAGCATCGTTTTATTTCCAGTTTATCTCCATTTCATTCCCATTTTATCTCCACTGTATCCCCATTATAGCTCCACTTTATCTCCATTTTATCCCCAATTTATCTCCAGTTTATCTCCATTATCTCTCTACTTTATTTACATTAAATCTCTGTCCCTTACCATTCAATCTCCATCTCTGCATCCCATCTCCATCTCCCGATCCTATCTCCAACTCCCCATCTCCATCTCCATCCCATCTCCATCTCCCCATCTCTTCTCCATCTCCCCATCTCCATCTCCATAAAATGAGCATGATCATAGTCATTTTCCTGCTTCTAGGGAGCCAAAACTCAAGATTTGGTTCAAGGGTAAAAGTGACTTAAAATTACTCAAATGCTCACTTTGAGGGCTTAAAATTTATGTATTCACTACGGGAAGTGATATAATCGCTATTTAAAGGTAACTCATGTTCATGCAAGAAGGTCCAAATTTTCATGAAAACCATCGATGACCAGCGACCTGAGGAAATTGCTCTGAGAGGACCAAAATGGTCAGTTTTGAAAATTTAAATCTTTCAACTAATTTTGACTTTCTGATGTAGATCATCACTTTTGGAACTAAAATGACCACATTTATAGTCATTTCCATGCTTCTAGGGAGCCAAAACTCAAGATTTGGCACATGGGTAAAAGTAACTTAAAATTACCCACATGCTCACTTTGTGGGCTTAAAACATGTTTATTCACTGCAGGAAGTGATATCAACACCATTTAGAGGTAATTCATGTTTCCAACTCCCCATCTGTCTCCCCCATCTGCACCCTCTCCCCATCACCCTCTCCCCATCATTCTCTCCCTCATCTCCCTCTCCCTCATCATCTCTGCCCCATCTGTCTCCCCCATCTCCACTGTCTCCCCATCTCCCTCTCTATCCTCTCTCCACCTGTCTCTCCCTCATCTCCCTCACCCCATGTCCTTCTCCGATCTGTCTCCCCAATCTGGTCATCCGTCTCCCCATCTGTCTCCCCATCCATCTTCCCCATCTCTCTCCCCATCTCCCTATATTATCTCCCCATATTATCTCCATTATACCTCCATTATATCTCTGTTTTATCAACATTTTATCTCTGCTTAATCTTCATGTTATCCCTGTATAACCCCCATCTATCTCCACTTTAGCTCCATTTTATCCCCATTTTATCTCCACTATAGCCCCATTTTATCCCCACTTTATCCCAATTTTAGCTCCACTTTAGCCCCATTTTATCTCCAGTGTATCTCCATTTTTTCTCCACTTTATCCCCATTAAAGCTCTAATTTAGATCCATTTTATCCCCATTTTAATCCCAGTTTATTCCCATTTTAGCTCCGCTTTAGCCCCATTTTATTTCCAGTTTATCTCCATTTTATCCCCATTTTATCCTCATTTATCTCCACTTTAGCTCAATTTTATCCCAATTTCATCTCCACTTTAACCCCGCTATAGCCCCATTTTATCCCCATTTTAACCTCATTTATCCCCATTTTAGCTTCACTTTAGCATCGTTTTATTTCCAGTTTATCTCCATTTCATTCCCATTTTATCTCCACTGTATCCCCATTATAGCTCCACTTTAGCTCCATTTTATCCCCAATTTTCCTCCAGTTTATCTCCACTTTATCTCCAATTTATCGCCAGTTTATCTCCATTATCGATCTACTTTATTTACATTAAATCTCCGTCCCTTACCATCCAATCTCCATCTCTGCATCCCATCTCCATCGTATCTCCAACTCCCCATCTCCATCTCCATCTCCCCATCTCCATCTCCATCCCATCTCCATAAAATGAGCATGATCATAGTCATTTTCCTGTGTCTAGGGAGCCAAAACTCAAGATGTGGTGCATGGGTAAAAGTGACTCAAAATGAGCCAAATGCTCACTTTGAGGGCTTAAAACATGCTTATTCACTGTGGGAAGTAATGTAAACAACAATTAGATGTAATTCATGTTCATGCTAGAAGGTACGAATTTTCATGCAAAACGACCGCTGACCCGCGACCCGAGGAAATTGCTCTGAGATGACCAAAATGGTCCTTTTTGAAAATGTCCTTCTTTCAACTAATTTTGACTTTCAGATGTGGATCATCACTTTTGGAGCTAATATGAGCATGTTTATAGTCATTTTCAAGCTTCTAGGAAGCCAAAACTCAAGATTTAGTGCAAGGGTAAAAGTGACTTAAAATGACCCAAATCCACACTTTGAGGGCTTGAAATGTGTTTATTCACTGCGGGAAGTGATATAATCACCATTTAGAGGTAATTCATGGTCATGCAAGAAGGTCCGATTTTTCATGCAAAATGATCGATGACCTTGGACCAGAGGAAATTGTTCTGAGATGACCAAAATGGTCCGTTTTGATAATTTCCATCTTTCAACTCATTTTGACTTTCAGATGTGGATCATCACTTTTGGAGATAAAATGACCATATTTATAGTAATTTTTTCATGCTTCTAGGGAGCCAAAACTCAAGATTTGGCGCAAGGGTAAAAGTGACTTAAAATGACCCAAATCCACACTTTGAGGGCTTAAAATGTGTTTATTCACTGCAGGAAGTGATATACACCAATTAGAGGTAATTCATGTTTCCAACTAGGCATCTGTCTCCCCCATCTCCACCCTCTCCCCATCACCCTCTCCCCATCAGTCTCTCCCTCATCTCCCTCTCCCTCATCATCTCTCCCCATCTGTCTCCCCCATCTCCACCGTCTCCCCATCAGTCTCTCCCTCATCTTGCTCTCCCTCATCCCCCATCTCCCTCATCCCATGTCCCTCCTCATCTGTCTCCACCATCTCCACCCTGTCCCCATCTCCCTCTCTATCCTCTCTCCACCTGTCTCTACCTCATCTCCCTCATCCCATGTCCTTCTCTGATCTGTCTCCCCAATCTGGTCATCCGTCTCCCCATCTGTCTCCCCATCCGTCTCCCCCATCTCTCTCCCCATCTCCCTATATTATCTCCCCATAATGTCTCCATTATATCTCTGTTTTATCCACATTTTATCTCTGCTTAATCTTCATGTTATCCCTGTATTATCCCCATTTATCTCCACTTTAGCTCCATTTTATCTCCATTTTATCTCCACTATAGCCCCATTTTATCCCCGTTTTAACCCTACTTTATCCCCATTTTAGCTCCACTTTAGCCCGGTTTTATCTCCATTTTAGCTCCATTTTATCTCCACTTTATCCCCATTTTAGTTCTACTTTAGATCCATTTCATCCCCATTTTAACCCCACTTTATCCACATTTTAGCTCCAGTTTGTCTCCGTTTTTTCCCCATTTTATTCCCACTTTATCCCCATTTCTCTCCACTTTAGCTCCATTTTATCCACATTTTATTCCCACTTTATCCCCATTTCTCTCCACTTTAGCTAAATTTTATCCTCATTTCATCTCCACTTTATCCCCACTATAGCCCCATTTTATCCCCATTTTAACCCCACTTTATCCCCATTTTAGCTCCACTTTAGCCCCTTTTTATCTCCATTTTATCTCAGTTGTATCCCCATTTTATCTCCGATTAATCACCATTTTAGCAGCACTTTAGCTCCATTTTATCCCCATTTTTTCCTTCATTTTATTTCCAATTTATCCCCAATTTTATCTCCAGTTTATCTCCATTATCTCTCTACTTTATTTACATTAAATCTTGGCTCTTACCATCCAATCTCAGTCTCTGCATCCCATCTCCATCTCTCCATCCTATCTCCAACTCCCCATCCCAATCTCCATCCCATCTCCATCTCCCCATCTCCATCTCCATCCCATCTCCATAAAATGAGCATGATCATAGTCATTTTCCTGCTTCTAGGGAGCCAAAACTCAAGATTTGGCAGATGGGTAAAATTAACTTAAAATGACCCACATGCTCGCTTTGTGGGCTTAAAACGTGTTTATTCACTGCAGGAAGTGATATCAACATCATTTTGAGGTAATTCATGTTTCCAACTACCCATCTGTCTCCCCCATCTCCACTCTCTCCCCATCACCCTCTCCCCATCGGTCTCTCCCTCATCTCCCTCTCCCTCACCATCTCTCCCCCATCTGTCTCCCCCATCTCCACCATCTCCCCATCAGTCTCTCCCTCATCTTGCTCTCCCTCATCCCCCATCTCCCTCATACCATGTCCCTCCTCATCTGTCTCCACCATCTCCACCCTGTCCCCATCTCCCTATCTATCCTATCTCCACATGTCTCTCCCTCCTCTCCCTCATCCCATGTCCTTCTCCGATCTGTCTCCCCAATCTGGTCATCGGTCTCCTCCATCTGTCTACCCATCCGTATCCCCCATCTCTCTTCCCATCTCCCCATATTATCTCCCCATAATATCTCCATTATACCTCCATTATATCCACATTTTATCTCTGCTTATTCTCCATGATATCCCTGTATTATCCCCATTTATCTCCACTTTAACTCAATCTTATCCCCATTTTATCTCCACTTTATCCCCGCTATAGCCCCATTTTATACCCATTTAAGCTTCACTTAGCCCCATTTTATCTCCAGTTCATCTCCATTTTATCCTCATTTTATCTCCACTTTATCCCCATTATAACTCCACTTTATCTCCATTTTATCCCAATTTTTCCTCCAGTTTATCTCCATTTTATCTCCAATTGATCGCCAGTTTATCTCCATTATTTCTCTACTTTATTTACATTAAATCTCCGTCCCTTACCATCCAATCTCCATCCCTGCATTCCATCTCCATCTCTCCATCGTATCTCCAACTCCCCATCTCCATCCCATCTCCATAAAATGAGCATGATCATAGTCATTTTCCTGCTTCTAGGGAGCCAAAACTCAAGAGTTAGTTCAAGCGTAAATGTGACTAAAAAATTACTCAAATGCTCACTTTGTGGGCTTAAAATGTATTTATTCACTGCGGGAAGTGATATAATCACCATTTAGAGGTAATTCATGTTCATGCAAGAAGGTCCGAATTTTCATGAAAACCATCGATGACCAGCTACCTTAGGAAATTGCTCTGAGAGGACCAAAATGGTCCGTTTTGACAATTTCCATCTTTCAACTAATTTTGACTTTCAGAAGTGGATCATCCCTTTTGGAACTAAAATGACCATATTTATAGTCATTTTCATGCTTCCAGGGAGCCAAAGCTCAAGATGTGGCGCATGGGTAAAAGTGACTTAAAATGACCCACATGCTCACTTTGTGGGCTTAAAATGTGTTTATTCACTGCAGGAAGTGATATCAACACAATTTAGAGGTAAATCATGTTTTCATCTCCCCATCTGTCTCCCCCATATCCACCCTCTCCCCATCACCCTCTCCCTCATCTTGCTCTCCCTCATCCCCATCTCCCTCATCCCATGTCCCTCCTCATCTGTCTCCACCATCTCCACCCTGTCCCCATCTCCCTATCTATCCTCTCTCCACCTGTTTCTCCCTCCTCTCCCTCATCCCATGTCCTTCTCTGATCTGTCTCTCCAATCTGGTCATCGGTCTCCCCCATCTGTCTCCCCATCCGTCTCCCCCATCTCTCTTCCCATCTCCCCATATTATCTCCCCATAATATCTCCATTATACCTCCATTATATCTCTGTTTTATCCACATTTTATCTCTGCTTAATCTTCATGTTATCCCTGTATTATCCCCATTTATCTCCACTTTGGGGAAGTGTGGCTCACTGGTTAGAGGAGGCAAACCTGGAAGCAGATGTCAGCCCGGGACCAGGGTTCAATTCCTGGCTCGGCGGGGTCTTGAGTCCTAAAATGTCCATGGGAAGTGAAATAATCACCATTTAGAGGTAATTCATGTTTCCAACTCCCCATCTGTCTCCCCCATCTCCACCCTCTCCCCAATACCCTATCCCCATCAGTCTCTCCCTCATCTCCCTCATCATCTCTCCTCCATCTGTCTCCCCTATCTCCACCGTCTCCCCATCAGTCTCTCCCTGATCTTGCTCTCCCTCATCCCCCATTTCCCTCATCCCATGTCCCTCCTCATCTGTCTCCTCCATCTCCACCCTGTCCCCATCTCCCTCTCTATCCTCTCTCCACCTGTCTCTCCCTCATCTCCCTCATCCCATGTCCTTCTCCGATCTGTCTCCCCAATCTGGTCATCCCTCTCCCCATCTGTCTCCCTATCCATCTCCCCATCTCTCTCCCCATCTCCCTATATTAACTCCCCATAATATCTCCATTATATGGCCTCCATTATATCTCTGTTTTATCCACATTTTATCTCTCCTTAATCTTCATGTTATCCCTGTATTATCCCAATTTATATCCACTTTAGCTCCATTTTATCCCCATTTTATCTCCACTATAGCCCCATTTTATCCCCATTTTTACCCCACTTTATCAGCATTTTAGCTCCACTTTAGCCCCATTTTATCTCCATTTTAACCCCACTTTATCCCCATTTTAGCTCCACTTTAGCCCCATTTTATTCCCGTTTTAACCCAACTTTATCCCCATTTTAGCTACACTTTAGCTCCATTTTATCCCCATTTTTTCCTCCATTTTATCTCCATTTTATCCCCAATTTATCTCCAGTTTATCTCCATTATCTCACTACTTTATTTACATTAAATCTTGTCCCTTACCATCCAATCTCCATCTCTGCATCCCATCTCCATCTCCCCATCCTATCTCCAACTCCCCATCTCCATCTCCATCCCATCTCCATCTCCCCATCTCATCTCCATCTCCCATCTACATCTCCATCCCATCTCCATAAAATGAGCATGATCATAGTCATTTTCCTGCTTCTAGGGAGCCTAAACTCAAGATTTGGCACATAGGAAAAATTGACTTAAAATGACCCACATGCTCACTTTGTGGGCTTAAAACGTGTCTATTCACTGCAGGAAGTGATATCAACACTATTTAGAGGTAATTCATGTTTCCAACTACCCATCTTTCTCCCCATCTCCACCCTCTCCCCATCACCCTCTCCCCATCGGCCTCTCCCTTATCTCCCACTCCCTCATCATCTCTCCCCCATCTGTCTCCCCCATCTCCACCGTCTCCCCATCAGTCTCTCCCTGATCTTGCTCTCTCTCATCCCCCATTTCCCTCATCCCATGTCCCTCCTCATCTGTCTCCACCATCTCCACCCTGTCCCCATCTCCCTATCTATCCTCTCTCCACCTGTTTCTCCCTCCTCTTTCCGTCATCCCATGTCCTTCCCCGATCTGTCTCTCCAATCTGGTCATCGGTGTCCCCCATCTGTCTCCCTATCCATCTCCCCCATCTCTCTTCCCATCACCCCATATCATCTCCCCATAATATCTCCATTATACCTCCATTATATCTCTGTTTTATCCACATTTATCTCCACTTTAGCTCCATTTTATCCCCATTTTATCTCCACTATAGCCCCATTTTATACCCATTTTATCTCCACTTTAGCCCCATTTTATCTCCACTTTAGCCCCGTTTTATCTCCATGTTATCTCCATTTTATCCCCATTTATCTACACTTTATCCACATTTATCTCCACTTTAGCTCCATTTTATCCCCATTTCATCTCCACTTTATCCCCACTATAGCCCCATTTCATCCCCATTTTAACCCCACTTTATCCCCATTTTAGCTCCACTTTAGCCCCATTTTATCTCCAGTTAATCTCCATTTTATCCCCATTTATCTACACTTTCTCCACATTTATCTCCACTTTAGCTCCATTTTATCCCCATTTCACCTCCACTTTATCCCCACTATAGCCCCATTTCATCCCCATTTTAACCCCACTTTATCCCCATTTTAGCTCAACTTTAGCCCCATTTTATCCCCATTTTCACCCCACTTTATCCCCATTTTAGCTCCACTTTAGCCCCGTTTTATCTCCATTTTATCTCCACTTTATCCCCAGTATAGCTCTACTTTAGTTCCATTTTATCCCCACTTTATCCCCATTTTAGCTCCACTAGCCCCATTTTATCTCCATTTTATCTCCACTTTTCCCTCATTATAGCTCTACTTTAGATCCATTTTATCCCCATTTTAGCTTCACTTTCGCCCCATTTTAGCTTCACTTTAGCCCCGTTTTATCTCCAGTTTATCTCCATTTTATCCCCATTTTATCTCCACTTTATCCCCATTATAGCTCCACTTTAGCTCTATTTTATCCCCATTTTTCCTCTAGTTTATCTCCATTTTATCTCCAATTTATCGTAAGTTTATCTCCATTATCCCTCTAATTTATTTACATTAAATCTCCGTCCCTTACCATCCAATCTCCATCTCTGCATCCCATCTCCATCCCCCCATCCTATCTCCAACTCCCCATCTCCATCTCCATCCCATCTCCATCTCCCCATCTCTTCTCCATCTCCCCATCTCCATCTCCATAAAATGAGCATGATCATAGTCATTTTCCTGCTTCTAGGGAGCCAAAACTCAAGATTTAGTTCAAGGGTAAAAGTGACTTAAAATTACTCAAATGGTCACTTTGAGGGCTTAAAATGTGTTTATTCACTGCGGGAAGTGATATAATCACCATTGAGAGGTAATTCATGTTCATGCAAGAAGGTCCGAATTTTCATGAAAACCATCGATGACTAGTGACCTGAGGAAATTGCTCTGAGAGGACCAAAATGGTCTGTTTTCACAATTTCTATCTTTCAACTAATTTTGACTTTTAGATGTGGATCATCCCTTTTGGAACTAAAATGACCATATTTATAGTCATTTTCATGCTTCTAGGGAGCCAAAACTCAAGATTTGGCGCATGGGTAAAGTGACTTAAAACGACCCACATGCTCACTTTGTGGGCTTAAAACGTGTTTATTCACTTCAGGAAGTGATATCAACACCATTTAGAGGTAATTCATGTTTCCAACTCCCCATCTGTCTCCCCCATCTCCACCCTCTCCCCATTACCCTCTCCCCATCGGTCTCTCCATCATCTCCCTCTCCCTCATCATCTCTCCCCCATCTGTCTCCCCCTTCTCCACTGTCTCCCCATCAGTCTCTCCCTCATCTTGCTCTCCCTCATCCCCCATCTCCCTCATCCCATGTCCCTCCTCATCTGTCTCCACCATCTCCACCCTGTCCCCATCTCCCTCTCTATCCTCTCTCTACCTGTCACTCCCTCATCTTCCTCATCCCATGTCCTTCTCCGATCTGTCTCCCTAATCTGGTCATCCGTCTCCCCATCTGTCTCCCCATCTATCTCCCCCATCTCTCTCCCCATGTCACTATGTTATCTCCCCATAATATCTCTATTATACTTCCATTATATCTCTGTTTTATCCACATTTTATCTCTGCTCAATCTTCATGTTATCCCAGTATTATCCCCATTTATCTCAACTTTAGATCCATTTTATCCCCATTTTATCTCCACTATAGTCCCATTTCACCCCATTGTAACCCCACTTTATCCCCATTTTAGCTCCACTTTAGCCCCATTTTATCTCCAGTTTATCTCCATTTTATCCCCATTTATCTACACTTAATCCATATTTATCTCCACTTTAGTTCTATTTTATCCCCATTTCATCTCCACTTTATCCCAACTGTAGCCCCATTTTATCCCCACTTTATCCCCATTTTAGCTCCACTTTAGCCCCATTTTACCCCCTTTTTCAACCCACTTTATCCCCATTTTAGCTCCACTTTAGCCCCATTTTATCTCCATTTTATCTCCACTTTATCCCCATTATAGCTCTACTTTAGATCCATTTTATCCCCATTTTATCCCCATTTTATCCCCACTTTATCCCCATTTTAGCTCCACTTTAGCCCCATTCTATCTCCATTTTATCTCCATTTTATCTCCACTTTTCCCCATTATAGATCTACTTTAGATCCATTTTATCCCCATTTTAGCTTCACTTTCGCCCCATTTTAGCTTCACTTTAGCCCCGTTTTATCTCCAGTTTAACTCCATTTTATGCCCATTTTATCTCCACTTTATCCCCATTATAGCTCCTCTTTAGCTCCATTTTATCCCCATTTTTCCTCCAGTTCATCTCCATTTTATCTCCAATTTATCTTATGTTTATCTTCATTATCCCTCTACTTTATTTACATTAAATCTCCATCCCTTACCATCCAATCTCCATCTCTGCATCCCATCTCCATCTCCCCATCCTATCTCCAACTCCCCATCTCCATCTCCATCCCATCTCCATAAAATGAGCATGATCATAGTCATTTTCCTGCTTCTAGGGAGCCAAAACTCAATATTTAGTTCAATGGTAAAAGTGACTTAAAATTACTCAAATGCTCTTTTTGAGGGCTTAAAATGTGTTTATTCACTGCGGGAAGTGATATAATCACCATTTAGAGGTAATTCATGTTCATGCAAGAAGGTCTGAATTTTCATAAAAACCATCGATGACCAGCGACCTGAGGAAATTGCTCTGAGAGGACCAAAATGGTCCGTTTTCACAATTTCCATCTTTCAACTAATTTTGACTTTCAGATGTGGATCATCCCTTTTGGAACTAAAATGACCATATTTATAGTCATTTTCATGCTTCTAGGGAGCCAAAACTCAAGATTTGGTGCATGGGTAAAGCGACTTAAAACGACCCACATGCTCACTTTGTGGGCTTAAAACGTGTTTATTCACTGCAGGAAGTGATATAAACACCATTTAGAGGTAATTCATGTTTCCAACTCCCCATCTGTCTCCCCCATCTCCACCCTCTCCCCATCACCCTCTCCCCATCGGTCTCTCCCTCATCTCCCTCTCCCTCATCATCTCTCCCCATCTGTCTCCCCCATCTCCACCGACTCCCCATCAGTCTCTACCTCATCTTGCTCTTCCTCATCCCCCATCTCCCTCATCCCATGTCCCTACTCATCTGTCTCCACCATCTCCACCCTGTCCCCATCTCCCTATCCATCCTCTCTCCACCTGTCTATCCCTCCTCTTCCTCATCCCATGTCCTTCTCCGATCTGTCTCCCCAATCTGGTCATCGGTCTCCCCCATTTGTCTCCCCATCCGTCTGCCCCATCTCTCTTCCCATCTCCCCATATTATCTCCCCATAATATCTCCATTATACCTCCATTATATCCACATTTTATCTCTGCTTAATCTCCATGTTATCCCTGTTTTATCCCCATTTATCTCCACTTTAACTCCATTTTATCCCCATTTTAGCTCCACTTTATCCCCGCTAGAGCCCCATTTTATCCCCATTTTAACCTCATTTTATCCCCATTTTAGCTTCACTTTAGCCCTATTTTTCCTCCAGTTTATCTCCATTTTATCTCCGATTTATCACCAGTTTATCTCCATTATCCCTCTAATTTATTTACATTAAATCTCCGTCCCTTACTATCCAATCTCCATCTCTGCATCCCATCTCCATCTCCCCATCCGATCTCCAACTCCCCATCTCCATCTCCATCCCATCTCCATAAAATGAGCATGATCATAATCATTTTCCTGCTTCTAGGGAGGCAAAACTCAAGATTTAGTTCAAGGGTGAAAGTGACTTAAAATTACTCAAATGCTCACTTTGAGGGCTTAAAATGTGTTTATTCACTGCGGGAAGTGATATAATCACCATTTAGAGGTAATACATGTTCATGCAAGAAGGTCTGAATTTTCATGAAAACCATCGATGACCAGCGACCTGAGGAAATTGCTCTGAGAGTACCAAAATGGTCCGTTTTCACAATTTCCATCTTTCAACTAATTTTGACTTTCAGATGTGGATCATCCCTTTTGGAACTAAAATGGCCATATTTATAGTCATTTTCATGCTTCTAGGTAGCCAAAACTCAAGATTTGGCACATGGGTAAAATTGACTTAAAATGACCCATATGCTCACTTTGTGGGCTTAAAACGTGTTTATTCACTGCAGGAAGTGATATCAACACTATTTAGAGGTAATTCATGTTTCCAACTCCCCATCTGTTCCCCCATCTCCACCCTCTCCCCATTACCCTCTCCCCATCGGTCTCTCCCTCATCTCCCTCTCCCTCATCATCTCTCCCCCATCTGTCTCCCCCATCTCCACCGTCTCCCCATCAGTCTCTCCCTCATCTTACTCTCCCTCATCCCCCATCTTCCTCATCCCATGTCCCTCCTCATCTGTCTTCACCATCTCCACCCTGTCCCCATCTCCCTCTCTATCCTCTCTCCACCTGTCACTCCCTCATCTCCCTCATCCTATGTCCTTCTCCAATCTGTCTCCACAAACTGGTCATCCGTCTCCCCATCTGTCTCCCCATCTATCTCCCCCATGGCTCTCCCCATCTCCCTATATTATCTCCCCATAATATATATCCATTATACCTCCATTAAATCTCTGTTTTATCCACATTTTATCTCTGCTTAATCTTCATGTTATCCCTGAATTATCCCAATTTAGCTCCACTTTAGCTCCATTTTGTCCCCATTTTATCTCCACTATAGCCCAATTTTATCCCTGTTTTAACCACACTTTATCCCCATTTTAGCTCAACTTTAGCCCCATTTTATCTCCACTTTTCCCCATTATAGCTCTACTTTAGATCCATTCTATCCCTATTTTAACCCCACTTTATCCCCATTTTAGCTCCACTTTAGCTCCATTTTATCCCCATTTTTCCGCCAGTTTATCTCCATTTTATCTCCAATTTATAACCAGATTATCTCCCTTATCCCTCTACGTTATTTACATTAAATCTACGCCCCTTACCATCCAATCTCCATATCTGCATCCCTTCTCCATTTCCCCACCCTATCTGCAACTCCCCATCTCCATCCCATCTCCATAAAATGAGCATGATCAGAGTCATTTTCCTGCTTCTAGGGAGCCAAAACTCAAGATTTAGTTCAAGGGTAAAAGTAACTTAAAATTACTCAAATGCTCACTTTGAGGGCTTAAACTGTGGTTATTCACTGCAGGAAGTGAAATAATCACCACTTAGGGGTAATTCATGTTTCCAACTCCCCATCTGTCTCCCCCATCTTTACCCTCTCCCCATTACCCTCTCCCCATCAGTCTCTCCCTCATCTCCCTCTCCCTAATCATCTCTCCCCCATCTGTCTCCCCCATCTCCACTGTCTCCCCATCAGTCTTTCCCTCATCTTGCTCTCCCTCATCCCCCATCTCCCTCATTACATGTCCCTCCTCATCTGTCTCCACCATCTCCACCCTGTCCCCATCTCCCTATCTATCCTCTCTCCACCTGTTTTTCCCTCCTCTCCCTCATCCAATGTCCTTCTCCGATCTGTCTCTCCAATTTGGTCATCGGTCTCCCCCATTTGTCTCCCCATCCGTCTCCCCATCTCTCTTCCCATCTCCCCATATTATCTCCCCATAATATCTCCATTATGCCTCCATTATATCTATGTTTTATCCACATTTTATCTCTGCTTAATCTTCATGTTATCCCTGTATTATCCCCATTTATCTCCACTTTAGCTCCATTTTATCCCCATTTTATCTCCACTATAGCCCCATTTTATCTCCATTTTATCTCCATTTTATCTCCACTTTCCCCCCTTATAGCTCTACTTTAAATCCATTTTATTCCCATTTTAACCCCACTTTATCCCAATTTTAGCTCCACTTTAGCCCCATTTTATCTCCAGTTTATCTCCATTTTATTCCCATTTTATCTCGATTTTAACCCCACTTTATCCCCATTTTAGCTCCACTTTAGCCCCATTTTATCCCCGTTTTAACCCCACTTTCCCCCCATTTTTGCTCAAATTTAGCTCCATTTTATCCCCATTTTTTCCTCCATTTTATCTCCATTTTATCCCCAATTTTATCTCTAGTTTATCTCCATTATCTCTCTATGTTATTTACATTAAATCTTGTCCCTTACCATCCAATCTCCATCTCTGCATCCCATCTCCATCTCCCCATCCTATCTCCAACTCCCCATCTCCATCTCCATCCCATCTCCATCTCCCCATCTCATCTCCATCTCCCCATCTCCATCTCCATCCCATCTCCATAAAATGAGCATGATCATAGTCATTTTTCTGCTTCTAGGGAGCCAAAACTCAAGATTTGGCACATAGGTAAAATTGACTTAAAAAGACCCACATGCTCACTTTGTGGGCTTAAAACGTGTTTATTCACTGCAGGAAGGGATATCAACACTATTTAGAGGTAATTCATGTTTTCAACTACCCATCTGTCTCCCCCATCTCCACCCTCTCCCCATCACCCTCTCCCCATCGGTCTCTCCCTCATCTCCCTCTCCCTCATCATCTCTCCCCCATCTGTCTCCCCCATCTCCACCGTCTCCCCATCAGTCTCTCCCTCATCTTACTCTCCCTCATCCCCCATCTTCCTCATCCCATGTCCCTCCTCATCTGTCTTCACCATCTCCACCCTGTCCCCATCTCCCTCTCTATCCTCTCTCCACCTGTCACTCCCTCATCTCCCTCATCCTATGTCCTTCTCCAATCTGTCTCCACAAACTGGTCATCCGTCTCCCCATCTGTCTCCCCATCTATCTCCCCCATGGCTCTCCCCATCTCCCTATATTATCTCCCCATAATATATATCCATTATACCTCCATTAAATCTCTGTTTTATCCACATTTTATCTCTGCTTAATCTTCATGTTATCCCTGAATTATCCCAATTTAGCTCCACTTTAGCTCCATTTTGTCCCCATTTTATCTCCACTATAGCCCAATTTTATCCCTGTTTTAACCACACTTTATCCCCATTTTAGCTCAACTTTAGCCCCATTTTATCTCCACTTTTCCCCATTATAGCTCTACTTTAGATCCATTCTATCCCTATTTTAACCCCACTTTATCCCCATTTTAGCTCCACTTTAGCTCCATTTTATCCCCATTTTTCCGCCAGTTTATCTCCATTTTATCTCCAATTTATAACCAGATTATCTCCCTTATCCCTCTACGTTATTTACATTAAATCTACGCCCCTTACCATCCAATCTCCATATCTGCATCCCTTCTCCATTTCCCCACCCTATCTGCAACTCCCCATCTCCATCCCATCTCCATAAAATGAGCACCACTTAGGGGTAATTCATGTTTCCAACTCCCCATCTGTCTCCCCCATCTTTACCCTCTCCCCATTACCCTCTCCCCATCAGTCTCTCCCTCATCTCCCTCTCCCTAATCATCTCTCCCCCATCTGTCTCCCCCATCTCCACTGTCTCCCCATCAGTCTTTCCCTCATCTTGCTCTCCCTCATCCCCCATCTCCCTCATTACATGTCCCTCCTCATCTGTCTCCACCATCTCCACCCTGTCCCCATCTCCCTATCTATCCTCTCTCCACCTGTTTTTCCCTCCTCTCCCTCATCCAATGTCCTTCTCCGATCTGTCTCTCCAATCTGGTCATCGGTCTCCCCCATTTGTCTCCCCATCCGTCTCCCCATCTCTCTTCCCATCTCCCCATATTATCTCCCCATAATATCTCCATTATGCCTCCATTATATCTATGTTTTATCCACATTTTATCTCTGCTTAATCTTCATGTTATCCCTGTATTATCCCCATTTATCTCCACTTTAGCTCCATTTTATCCCCATTTTATCTCCACTTTAGCCCCATTTTATCTCCATTTTATCTCCATTTTATCTCCACTTTTTCCCCCTTATAGCTCTACTTTAAATCCATTTTATTCCCATTTTAACCCCACTTTATCCCAATTTTAGCTCCACTTTAGCCCCATTTTATCTCCAGTTTATCTCCATTTTATTCCCATTTTATCTCGATTTTAACCCCACTTTATCCCCATTTTAGCTCCACTTTAGCCCCATTTTATCCCCGTTTTAACCCCACTTTCCCCCCATTTTTGCTCAAATTTAGCTCCATTTTATCCCCATTTTTTCCTCCATTTTATCTCCATTTTATCCCCAATTTTTTCTCTAGTTTATCTCCATTATCTCTCTATGTTATTTACATTAAATCTTGTCCCTTACCATCCAATCTCCATCTCTGCATCCCATCTCCATCTCCCCATCCTATCTCCAACTCCCCATCTCCATCTCCATCCCATCTCCATCTCCCCATCTCATCTCCATCTCCCCATCTCCATCTCCATCCCATCTCCATAAAATGAGCATGATCATAGTCATTTTTCTGCTTCTAGGGAGCCAAAACTCAAGATTTGGCACATAGGTAAAATTGACTTAAAAAGACCCACATGCTCACTTTGTGGGCTTAAAACGTGTTTATTCACTGCAGGAAGGGATATCAACACTATTTAGAGGTAATTCATGTTTTCAACTACCCATCTGTCACCCCCATCTCCACCCTCTCCCCATCACCCTCTCCCCATCGGTCTCTCCCTCATCTCCCTCTCCCTCATCATCTCTCCCCCATCTGTCTCCCCCATCTCCACTATCTCCCTATCAGTCTCTCCCTCATCTTGCTCTCCCTCATCCCCCATCTCCCTCATCCCATGTCCCTCCTGATCTGTCTCCACCATCTCCACCCTGTCCCCATCTCCCTATCTATCTTCTCTCCACCTGTCACTCCCTCCTCTCCCTCATCCCATGTCCTTCCCCGATCTGTCTGTCCAATCTGGTAATCGGCCTCCCCCATCTGTCTCCCCAGCCGTCTCCCCCATCTCTCTCCCCATCTCCCTATATTATCTCCCCATAATATCTCCATTATACCTCCATTATATCTCTGTTTTATCCACATTTTATCTCTGCTTAATCTTCATGTTATCCCTGTATTATCCCAATTTATCTCCATTTTAGCTCCATTTTATCCCCATTTTATCTCCACTATAGCCCCATTTTATCCCTGTTTTAACCCCGCTTTATCCCCATTTTAGCTCCACTTTAGCCCCATTTTATCTCCATTTTATCTCCATTCTATCTCTACTTTCCCCCCATTATAGCTCTACTTTAGATCCATTTTATCCCCATTTTAACCCCACTTTATCCCCATTTTAGCTCCACTTTAGCCCCATTTTATCGCCAGTTTATCTCCATTTTATCCCCATTTATCTCCACTTCATCCACATTTATCTCCACTTTAGCTCCATTTTATCCCCATTTTATCTCCACTTTATCCCCACTATAGCCCCATTTTATCCCCATTTTAACCCCACTTTATCCCCACTTTAGCTCCACTTTAGCCCCATTTTATCCCCGTTTTCACCCCACTTTATCTCCATTTTAGCTCCACTTTAGCCCCATTTTATCTCCATTTTATCTCCATTTTATCTCCACTTTATCCTCATTATAGCTCTACTTTAGATCCATTTTATCCCCATTTCATCCCCACTTTATCCCCATTTTAGCTCCACTTTATCCCCATTTTATCTCCATTTTATCTCCACTTTTCCCCCATTATAGCTCTACTTTGGATCCATTTTATCCCCATTTTAGCTTCACTTCAGCCCCATTTTAGGTTCACTTTAGCCCCTTTTTATCTCCAGTTTATCTCCATTTCATCCCCATTTTATCTCCACTTTATCACCAATATAGCTCCACTTTAGCTCCATTTTATCCCCATTTTTCCTCCAGTTTATCTCCATTTTATCTCCAATTTATCGTAAGTTTATCTCCATTATCCCTCTAATTTATTTACATTAAATCTCCGTCCCTTACCATCTAATCTCCATCTCTGCACCCCATCTCCATCTCCCCGTCCTATTTCCAACTCCCCATCTCCATCTCCATCCCATCGCCATAAAATGAGCATGATCATAGTCATTTTCCTGCTTCTAGGGAGCCAAAACTCAAGATTTAGTTCAAGTATAAAAGTGACTTAAAATTACTCAAATGCTCACTTTGAGGGCTTAACATGTGTTTATTCACTGCGGGAAGTGGTATAATCACCATTTAGAGGTAATTCATGTTCATGCAAGAAGGTCCGAATTTTCATGAAAACCATCGATGACCAGCGACCTGAGGAAATTGCTCTGAGAGGACCAACATGGTCCATTTTCACAATTTCTATCTTTCAACTAATTTTGACTTTCAGATGTGGATCATCCCTCTTGGAACTAAAATGACCATATTTATAGTCATTTTCATGCTTCTAGGGAGCCAAAATTCAAGATTTGGCGCATGGGTAAAGTGACTTAAAACGACCCACATGCTCAATTTGTGGGCTTAAAGCGTGTTTATTCACTGCAGGAAGTGATATCAACACCATTTAGAGGTAATTCATGTTTCCAACTCCCCATCTGTCTCCCCCATCTCCACCCTCTCCCCATCACCCTCTCCCCATCGGTCTCTCCCTCATCTCCCTCTCCCTCATCATCTCTCCCCCATCTGTCTCCCCCATCTCCACCGACTCCCCATCAGTCTCTACCTCATCTTGCTCTCCCTCATCCCCCATCTACCTCATCCCATGTCCCTCCTCATCTGTCTCCACCATCTCCACCCTGTCCCCATCTCCCTATCCATCCTCTCTCCACCTGTCTCTCCCTCCTCTCCCTCATCCAATGTCCTTCTTCGATCTGTCTACCCAATCTGGTCATCGGTCTCCCCCATCTGTCTCCCCATCTGTCTGCCCCATCTCTCTTCGCATTTTCCCATATTATCTCCCCATAATATCTCCATTATACCTCCATTATATCCACATTTTATCTCTGCTTAATCTCCATGTTATCCCCATTTATCTCCACTATAACTCCATTTTATCCCCATTTTATCTCCACTTTATCCCCGCTAGAGCCCCATTTTATCCCCATTTTAACCTCATTTTATCCCCATTTTAGCTTCACTTTTGCCCCATTTTATCTCCAGTTTATCTCCATTGTATTTCATCATAAATGGAGCGCACACCGCTAGCCCCTCCTCCGGATCGCCCCTCTTGACTCTGGTACTTGCAGTTCTTAAGTGGATCACCCAGGTGGGTGCAAGTCGGTACTTGTAGGACTGATGAATCTCTAGACCCGATACATGTCCCGGGTTTAGGACATCGCCCGAGACATGTCTCGGGTTTCGGGATGACTTCCCTCATCAGTAGAGAAAGATTGTTTAGGGGTGGAAGAGAAGGCCGCCACACAACAGTCAAAGACTTTGATGCCAGAACCGGCATGCAGGTGCGTCTTCCAAGAGCCCGTCGGCCCAAAGCTCAAGGGAGACGTATTGAGTTTCATAATAAATGGAGCGCACACCGCTTGCCCCTCCTCCGGATCGCCCCTCGGGACTCTGGTACTTGCAGTTCTTCAGTGGATCACCCAGGTGGGTGCAAGTCGGTACTTTTAGGACTGATGAATCTCTAGACCGGATACATGTCCCGGGTTTAGGATATCGCCCGAGACATGTCTCGGGTTTCGGGATGACTTCCCTCATCAGTAGAGAAAGATTGTTTAGGGGTGGAAGAGAAGGCCGCCACACAACCGTCAAAGGCTTCGATGCCAGAACCGGCACGCAGGTGCGTCTTCCAAGAGCCCGTCGACCCAAGGCTCAAGGGAGCCGTATTGTGTTTATCTCCATTGTATCCCCATTTTATCTCCACTTTATCCCCATTATAGCTCCACTTTAGCTACATTTTATCCCCATTTTTTCTCCAGTTTATCTCCATTTTATCTCCAATTTATCGCCAGTTTATCTCCATTATCCCTCTAATTTATTTACATTAAATCTCCGTCCCTTACCATCCAATCTCCATCTCTGCATCCCATCTCCATCTCCCCATCCTATCTCCAACTCCCCATCTCCATCTCCATCCCATCTCCGTAAAATGAGCATGATCATAGTCATTTTCCTGTTTCTAGGGAGCCAAAACTCAAGATTTAGTTCAAGGGTAAAAGTGACTTAAAATTACTCAAATGCTCACTTTGAGGGCTTAAAATGTGTTTATTCACTGCGGGAAGTGATATCAACACTATTTAGAGGTAATTCATGTTTCCAACTCCCCATCTGTCTCCCCCATCTCCACCCTCTCCCCATTACCCTCTCCCCATCAGTCTCTCCCTCATCTCCCTCTCCCTCATCATCTCTCCCCCATCTGTCTCCCCCATCTCCACTGTCTCCCCATCAGTCTTTCCCTCATCTTGCTCTCCCTCATCCCCCATCTCCCTCATCCCATATCCCTCCTCATCTGTCTCCACCATCTCCACCCTGTCCCCATCTCCCTATCTATCCTCTCTCCACCTGTTTCTCCCTCATCCCATGTCCTTCCCCGATCTGTGTCTCCAATCAGGTCATCGGTCTCCCACATCTGTCTCCCCATTCGTCTCCCCCATCTCTCTTCCCATCTCCCCATATTATCTCCCCATAATATCTCCATTATACCTCCATTATATCTGTTTTATCCACATTTTATCTCTGCTTAATCTTCATGTTATCCCTGTATTATCCCTATTTATCTCCACTTTAGCTCCATTTTATCCCCATTTTATTTCCACTATAGCCCCATTTCATCCCTGCTTTAACCCCACTTTATCCCCATTTTAGCTCCACTTTAGCCCCATTTTATCTCCATTTTATCTTCATTTTATCTCTACCTTTCCCCCATTATAGCTCTACTTTAGATCTATTTTAACCCCACTTTATCCCCATGTTAGCTCCACTTTAGCCCCATTTTATCTCCAGTTTATCTCCATTGTATCTGCATTTATCTCCACTTTATCCACATTTATCTCCACTTTAGCTCCATTTTATCCCCATTTCATTTCCACTTTATCCCCACTATAGCCCCATTTTATCCCCATTTTAACCCCACTTTATCCCCATTTTAGCTCCACTTTACCCCAATTTTATCCCCGTTTTCACCCCACTTTATCTCCATTTTATCTTCATTTTATCTCCATTTTATCTCCACTTTATCCCCATTATAGCTGTACTTTAGATCCATTTTATCCCCATTTTATCCCCACTTTTTCCCCATTTTAGCTCCACTTTAGCCCCATTTTATCTCCATTTTATCACCATTTTATCTCCACTTTTCCCCCATTATAGCTCTACTTTGGATCCATTTTATCCCCATTTTAGCTTCACTTTAGCCCCAATTTAGCTTCACTTTAGCCAAGTTTTATCTCCAGTTTATCTCCATTGTATCCCCATTTTATCTCCACTTTATCCCCATTATAGCTCAACTTTAGCTCCATTTCATCCCCATTTTTCCTCCAGTTTATCTCCATTTTATCTCCAATTTATCGTAAGTTTATCTCCATTATCCCTCTAATTTATTTACATTAAATCTCCGTCCCTTACCATCCAATCTCCATCTCTGCATCCCATCTCCATCTCCCCATCCTATCTCCAACTCCCCATCCCCATCTCCATCCCATCTCCATAAAATGAGCATGATCATCGTCATTTTCCTGTTTCTAGGGAGCCAAAACTCAAGATTTAGTTCAAGGGTAAAAGTGACTTAAAATTACTCAAATGCTCACTTTGAGGGCTTAAAATGTGTTTATTCACTGCGGGAAGTGATATAACCTCTTCGCCGCTAATGACAAGGGTAACTCGTCATGGACTTTCCATTGATTTCAATGGAAAAACAATGAAGAGTAAAATATTGCCTTAGCAGCCAAGTGGTTAATCACCATTTAGAGGTAATTCATGTTCATGCAAGAAGGTCCGAATTGTCATGACCAGTGACCTGAGGAAATTGCTCTGAGAGGACCAAAATGGTCCGTTTTCACAATTTCTATCTTTCAACTAATTTTGACCTTTAGATGTGGATCATCCCTTTTGGAACTAAAATGACCATATTGATAGTCACTTTCATGCTTCTAGGGAGCCAAAATTCAAGATTTGGCGCATGGGTAAAGTGACTTAAAACGACCCACATGCTCACTTTGTGGGCTTAAAACGTGTTTATTCACTGCAGGAAGTGAAATCCACAAATGTGGATAGGGGCTCCAAAAGTGAGCCAATCCCTGAAATGATAGGGCGCCCTGGCGGTGGTCTAGTGGCTGTATGAATCTTAGGGAGGCAGTAGAAACCTGGTATGACAGGATGGTTTGCTACCAGGAATCTAGCCTCCTGAGGAGTTATCCACCCTTCTGCACTACCCTCATCCACTAGGGTCTTGATAACCATCAGAAGCCATCCTGTCGGGTCTTCAGACAGTCGGCGATAGTTCTGGCTGTTGTTCAATTGTCTCAGACATTCCTGTCGGTACTGGTGTGAATCCAGCACAACCGTAGCCCCACCCTTGTCTGCTGGTTTAATTATTATGGACGAATCTTTAGATAAGTTCGTGAGAGCATTGATTTCTTGTTTGGAGAGGTTATGAAAACAATGGGGAATTTCCTCATGTAGCCTCATAACATCGTGTGTGACAGCTGTTTCAAAAGTGGTCACCTGAGATGGAACTTGGTGAGCTAGGGGAGTAAAGGTTGATTTAGGACTGAGCCCCGTATTACCAGTTGTTTCATCCGTGATCGTATCACCGGCAATTCTGTTTTTGAAGAAAAAGTGAAGGCGTACCTTCCTAAAGAACTTTTCAAGTTCTATTCGCATTTGGAAAGGGTCACCTCTGTTCGTTGGAACAAAACCAAGTCCCTTCTCCAAAACGGTGAGTACCATAGGAGTCAGGATGCTCGACCTCAGGTTGACTTTTAAGTTCCGCTCCCCTCCGTGCTGGTGCTCTGTAATGCGGCTTTCCTGCTCCGTGTGTTGGGGAACGAGGGGTCCGTCTGCCAATGAACGGTTTGTTGCCCTCTTCTCTTGCCGCGATTTTGTCCGCGGCCACGTCCTAAAAAAGACGGATCAGAAAAAAACTGTTGATGTTGTGTGTATGGATTCATGGGCTGCGTGAAGGGGGGTTGGAAACCCCATGGGCCAGGAGGCCACCAAGGGGTAGGGTTTTGGAAATTGCCTGGATAATTACCCTGCATACCTCCTCTCTGTCTACCACCTCGCTTGAAGAAACGTTGAGCACGTCCTCGGGGTGGACCACCGGTGCTATCGTTACCTCCTCATCTGTCTCCACCATCTCCACCTTATCCCCATTTTATCCCCACTATAGCCCCATTTTCTCCCTGTTTTAACCCCACTTTATCCCCATTTTAGCTCCACTTTAGCCCCATTTCATCTCCATTTTAACGCCACTTTATCCCCATTTTAACTCCACTTTAGCCCCATTTTATCCCCGTTTTAAACCCACTTTATCCACATTTTAGCTCCACTTTAGCTCCATTTTATCCCCATTTTTTCCTCCATTTTATCTTTATTTTATCCCCAATTTTATCTCCAGTTTATCTCCATTATCTCTCTACTTTATTTACATTAAATATGTCCCTTACCATCCAATCTCCATCTCTGCATCCCATCTCTATCTCCCCATCCTATCTCCAACTCCCCATCTCCATCTCCATCCCATCTTCATCTCCCCATCTCATCTCCATCCCCCATCTCCATCTCCATCCCATCTCCATAAAATGAGCATGATCATAGTCATTTTCCTGCTTCTAGGGAGCCAAAACTTAAGATCTGGCACATAGGAAAAAATTGTCTTAAAATGACCCACATGCTCACTTTGTGGCCTTAAAACGTGTTTATTCACTGCAGGAAGTGATATCAAAACTATTTAGAGGTAATTCATGTTTCCAACTACCCATCTGTCTCCCCCATCTCCACCCTCTCCCCATCACCCTCTCCCCATCGGTCTCTCCCTCATCTCCCTCTCCCTCATCATCTCTCCCCATCTGTCTCCCCCATCTCCACCGACTCCCCATCAGTCTCTACCTCATCTTGCTCTTCCTCATCCCCCATCTCCCTCATCCCATGTCCCTACTCATCTGTCTCCACCATCTCCACCCTGTCCCCATCTCCCTATCCATCCTCTCTCCACCTGTCTATCCCTCCTCTTCCTCATCCCATGTCCTTCTCCGATCTGTCTCCCCAATCTGGTCATCGGTCTCCCCCATCTGTCTCCCCATCCGTCTGCCCCATCTCTCTTCCCATCTCCCCATATTATCTCCCCATAATATCTCCATTATACCTCCATTATATCCACATTTTATCTCTGCTTAATCTCCATGTTATCCCTGTTTTATCCCCATTTATCTCCACTTTAACTCCATTTTATCCCCATTTTAGCTCCACTTTATCCCCGCTAGAGCCCCATTTTATCCCCATTTTAACCTCATTTTATCCCCATTTTAGCGTCACTTTAGCCCTATTTTTCCTCCAGTTTATCTCCATTTTATCTCCGATTTATCACCAGTTTATCTCCATTATCCCTCTAATTTATTACATTAAATCTCCGTCCCTTACTATCCAATCTCCATCTCCCCATCGGTCTCTCCCTCATCTCCCTCTCCCTCATCATCTCTCCCCCATCTGTCTCCCCCATCTCAACTATCTCCCCATCAGTCTCTCCCTCATCTTGCTCTCCCTCATCCCCCATCTCCTTCATCCCATGTCCCTCCTCATCTGTCTCCACCATCTCCACCCTGTCCCCATCTCCATCTCTATCCTCTCTCCACCTGTCACTTCCTCATCTCCCTCATCCCATGTCCTTCTTCCGATCTGTCTCCCCAATCTGGTAATCCGTCTCCCCATCTATCTCCCCCATCTCTCTCCCCATCTCACTATATTATCTTCCCATAATATCTCCATTATACCTCCATTATATCTCTGTTTTATCCACATTTTATCTCTGCTTAATCTTCATGTTATCCCTGTATTATCCCCATTTATCTCCACTTTAGCTCCATTTTATCCCCATTTTATCTCCACTATAGCTCCATTTTATCCCTGTTTTAACCCCACTTTATCCCCATTTTAGACCGCTTCTGGCGAGTGCACCGTCCTGCACTCGCCAGAAGCGGTCGCTCCTAACGCTGCTCCCTGCCCTGACCCAGACCCAGAAGCTGGTATCGTAGCGATATTTTGCCAGACTGCTACTTGCTGAAAACTAATATAATAACGCTCCGCTTGCATTACTGCAGATTTAATTTGTGCCCGCTCTGCTCACATTACAGCTGCTCGCATTACTGCTGATTTAATTTGGGCCCGCTCTGCTCGCACTACTGCTGCTTGTTTTTGTGCATGACTGATTGAATGAAGTAGCGCTCCGCTCGCACTACTGCCACTTTCACATGTGCTAGAGTGTTGTTTAATTTTCTTAGCGCTATATAGCTGTTTGGATCATTTCAGAGCGCTATACTGCCACAGTGCGCATTAATCACCAATCAACTGTGCTTTCTGCCTTTAAACTGTGTAATCGATTTTGGGTTGATTGTGCTGGCGCCATTGCCCTTTCCCTAGCCTAACTCAGGTTGTGCCCTAATCTCTTCGTGTTAGACTTTTGGCTCGCAGCCATTTTGTTGTTTTTTTGTTGGACCCCCAGCCCAGTTCCCCACCACGATCCCGCCTCCCAGCTGCCCCGCCCTCGCCCCTCCCCTCTCCTCCATCCACTTATGACAGCTGCCCTTTGCGTGCAGCGTTCACGCGCAGCGGACGCGCCCTATGCGCGCCGAAGGTGCACCAAAGGTAAGCCCGTCTATGCCCGTCCGCACCTGGACGGCGCCCAGCGCCAGATCCCCTGGTCCTCGCCATTCCCACCTCACTCGCTTAATGTATGACGCCACCTCTCTCCTTGCCCTTAACCCCGGACACACACCACAATGCTACGAAGCTGCCCCGGGACGTACCCACGGCCCCTTCGCCTGCCGCTCCTGCAAATTTACCAGCGTTAAGACCCATACCACAACCACTAACACCAATCACAGCTCCGACTCTAACCACCTGAAGTGCATCCTGCTGAACACTCGCTCGGTCCACAGACACGCCACTGAACTCTGGGATCTACTCGACACTACATCACCGGACGTCGCATTCCTTACTGAAACATGGATGAACGCATCATCAACACCTGACATCGCCATTGCCATCCCGGACAACTACAAGATCATCCGAAAAGACCGCGCCAACAGGAGGTGGCATCGCCATCATCCATAAGAACACCATCAAAATCACGACCAGCTTCGACGATAACCTTACTACCGCCGAACACCTCCACTTCCAGATCCACACCGACCCTAGGACCACACTCAGAGGCACCCTCATCTACAGGCCTCCAGGAACCCATAAACAATTCAGTGAAGACATCACTGACTTCATCAGTCCACATGCCCTCGCCTCCGAGAACTACATTCTACTAGGAGACCTCAACTTCCACCTGGAAAAGAAAAACGACAGCAACACCACCACCCTTCTGGACAACCTGGCCAATCTCGGCCTCATACAACTTGTCGACACCCCCACCCATGTAGCCGGACATACGCTCGACCCAATCTTCACCTCCAGCAAACACATCTCCTTCGATCACACCACAGCTATCCATTGGACGGACCACTGTTGTGTTCACTTCAGCTACAAAACCACCCCGACCCACAACCTCCCACAACCTATCCCCCAAAGAAACTGGAACAAAATCACCACCGACCAACTCCTCACAATGCTCCACCAAAACCCACCCGCACTCTCATCAGACCCAAACCAAGCTGCCATCAAATGCAAACAATGGATCACTCACAGCGCTGACGAATTAGCACCCTTGAAAAACCATCACACCAAACAAAACAACAAAAAGGCCCCCTGGTTCAACGACGACCTCAAGAAATCCAAGAAACTATGCCGTACTCTCGAGAAAACATGGAGAAAAAACCCAACCACCGACAACATGACCACCTTCAAGGCAGCCACCCGCAAACACCACCAGCTGATTTGATCCACCAAAAAATCAGCATTCAAGAATCGACTCTACCACAAAGCTCATAACAGCAAGGAACTATTCAACATCGTCAAAGAATTCACCAACCCCACCGCAGCCTCAAACAACATCACTCCCTCCCAAGACCTCTGCGACTCGTTATCCTCCTTCTTCTACAACAAAATTGCCGACATAAATAACAGCTTCGAAAACAGCTCCAACGAGCAATCCTCCCCACCCCCCTCAGAACCTAAACCACCCTCTAACAACCTCAGTGCCTGGAACCCAATCACCACTGAAGACACCGTCCGCCTCATGAATTCCGTCCACTCTGGCTCGCCAACCGACCCTTGCCCCCACCACATCTTCAACAAAGCTGACTCCATCATCGCACCCCATCTCCGTGACGTCATCAACTGCTCCTTCAACTCTGCTACCTTCCCAGAAAGTTGGAAACATGCCGAAGTTAGCGCCCTCCTGAAGAAACCCACAGCAGACCCTCTGAACTTAAAAACTACCGCCCCATATCCCTTCTCCCATTCCCAGCCAAAGTCATTGAGAAAGCCGTCAATACCCAATTCGCCGCCTTCCTCGAATCCAACAACTCCCTCGATCCCTCACAGTCCGGCTTTCGACTGTAACCCTGGGCGAAGAACTACGCTCCGTTCGTGGAGTTTGCGGAGTTTCGGCAACTCCGCGCTCCGCAGAGAACGCGAAGTTGTTGAATACTCCGCAAACTGCTGTGTAGCGTAGTTCTCGCGCACTCAATAGCATTTTCGCGTGCGCGAGGATGCTTGTCGGTAAGATCGGTGTGTCCGGCGTAGTGTGTGGGGGTGTTCACCAGTTGCATGAGTCCAAGGTTGGCGAGGTTGTCCAGCAGGGTGGTGGTGGTGTTGGTTGTCGTTGTTGTTCTCCAGGTGGAAGTTGAGGTCCCCTAGGAGGATGTAGTCAGTGGAGGCGAGGGCGTGCGGGCTGATGAAGTCTGAGATGTCTTCGCTGAATTGTGTGCGAGGTCCTGGGGGTCTGTAGATGAGGGTGCCTCTGAGTGTGGTCTTGGGGTCGGTGTGTATCTGGAAGTGAAGATGTTAAGCGGCTGTGAGGGTGTCATCTGAGTTGGTCGTGATGCGGATGGTGTTCTTGTGGACGATGGCGATGCCTCCTCCTGTCTCGTTGACGCGGTCTCTCCGGGTGATCTTGTATCCGTCCGGGATGGTGACGGCGATGTCGGGCGCTGAGGAGGCATTCATCCATGTTTCCGTGAGGAAGGCGACGTCTGGAGATGTGGTGTTGAGCAGGTTCCAGAGTTCCACGGCGCTTTCGAAGACGAAAAATGGCTTGCGAACTGGTCAAGCAAGCTACTACGCATGCTCGCGGAGCTATGCGTAGTTCGCGGAGTGCAAGTGCATCTTCGCGTAGCTCGCGGAGTGCGGCTACGCGAACTACGCCCAGGCTTACAGTTTCGAGCCAAACACAGCACCGAAACCGCCCTCATCGCAGCAACAGACGACATCCGAACATTACTAGACAGCGGAGAAACAGTGGCCCTCATCCTACTCGACCTCTCCGCCGCCTTCGACACAGTCTGTCACAGCACCCTCATACAGCGCCTCAGTAACATCGGCATACAAGGAAAAGCCTTAGACTGGATTATCTCGTTCCTCGCCGGAAGAACCCAGAGAGTCCGACTTCCTCCATTCAAATCAGAAGCCACCGAAGTCATCTGCGGTGTACCACAAGGATCTTCACTCAGTCCCACCCTCTTCAACGTCTTCATGAGTCCACTCGCCTCCATCACGCTCCAACACAACCTCAACATCATCTCCTACGCTGGCGACACCCAGCTGATCCTTTCCCTCACCAAAGACCCCAACACCGCCAAAACCAATCTTCACGAAGGCATGAAAGAAGTAGCCGTATGGATGAAAAACAGCCGCCTAAAACTTAACTCAGACAAAACGGAAGTGCTCATCCTAGGATCATCCCCCTCTGCCTGGGACGACTCATGGTGCCCTTCGGATCTGGGCTCAGCACCCATACCCACAGACCACGCACGCAACCTTGGCTTCATCCTAGACTCCTCACTCTCGATGACCAAACAAGTCAACGCCGTCTCATCCTCCTGCTTAACCGTACTTTGTACGCTCAAAAAAATCTTCCATTGGATCCCAACCGAGACAAGAAAGACTGTCACCCACGCACTGGTTACAAGTCGACTAGACTACGGAAACACCCTCTACGCCGGAATTACAGCCAAATTACAGAAAAAACTCCAACGCATCCAAAAGACTCATTTTGGACATTCCTCGCCAAGATCACATTTCCGGCCATCTAAAAGACCTCCACTGGCTTCCCGTCAACAAGAGAATAACATTCCGTCTCCTCACTCACGCACACAAGGCCCTCTACAAACTAGGACCCGAATGCCTCAGCACTCGACTATCCTTCTACACTCCCACCCGACAACTAAGATCCTCCAATCAAGGCCTCGCCGCAGTTCCGCGTATCTAAAGAACCACCATGGGAGGTAGATCCTTCTCCTACTTGGCGGCCAAGACCTGGAACGCACTCCACACTCACCTCCGCCTTACACAGAACCACATCACCTTCAGAAAAGAATTTAAAACCTGGCTATTCGATAAATTATGAACCCCTCCCATAGCGCCTTGAGACCCTCTGGGTGAGTAGTGCGCTATATAAATCCTCAAACTTGAACTTGAACTTGTAATTTAGCCCCATTTTATCTCCATTTTATCTCTACTTTTTCCCCATTATAGCTCTACTTTAGATCCATTTTATCCCCATTTTAACCCCACTTTATCCCCATTTTAGCTCCACTTTAGCCCCATTTTATATCTAGTTTATCTCCATTTTATCCCCATTTATCTCCATTTTATCGCTATTTATCTCCACTTTAGCTCCATTTTATCCCCATTTCATCTCCACTTTATCCCCACTATAGCCCCAATTTATCCCCATTTTAACCCCACTTTATCCCCATTTTAGCTCCACTTTAGCCCCACTTTAACCCCACTTTATCCCCATTTTAGCTCCATTTTATCCCCATTTTATCTCCATTTTATCTCCACTTTATCCCCATTATAGCTCTACTTTAGATCCATTTTATCCCCATTTTAACCCCACTTTATCCCCATTTTAGCTCCACTTAAGCCCCATTTTATCTCCATTTTATCTCCACTTTTCCCCCATTATAGCTCTACTTTAGATCCATTTTATCCCCATTTTAGCTTCACTTTAGCCCAATTTCAGCTTCACTTTATCCCCATTTTCCCTCCACTTTTTCCCCATTATAGCTCCACTTTAGCTCCATTTTATCCCCATTTTTTCTCCAGTTTATCTCCATTTTATCTCCAATTTATTGTAAGTTTATCTCCATTATCGCTCTAATTTATTTACATTAAATCTCCGTCCCTTACCATCCAATCTCCATCTCTATATCCCATCTCCATCTCCCCATCCTATCTCCAGCTCCCCATCTCCATCTCCATCCCATTTCCATAAAATGAGCATGATCATAGTCATTTTCCTGCTTCTAGGGAGCCAAACTCAAGATTTAGTTCAAGGGTAAAAGTGACTTAAAATTTCTCAAATGCTAACTTTGAGGGCTTAAAATGTGTTTATTCACTGCGGGAAGTGAAATAATCACCATTTAGAGGTAATTCATGTTTCCAACTCCCCATCTGTCTCCCCTATCTCCACCCTCTCCCCATTACCCTCTCCCCATCAGTCTCTCCCTCATCTCCCTCTCCCTCATCATCTCTCCCCATCTGTCTCCCCCATCTCCACCGTCTACCCATCAGTCTCTCCCTGATCTTGCTCTCCCTCATCCCCCATTTCCCTCATCCCATGTCCCTCCTCATCTGTCTCCACCATCTCCACACTGTCCCCATCTCCCTCTCTATCCTCTCTCCACCTGTCTCTCCCTCATCTCCCTCATCCCATGTCCTTCTCCAATCTGTCTCCCCAATGTGGTCATCCGTCTCCCCATTTGTCTCCCCATCCATCTCCCCCATCTCTCTCCCATCTCCCTATATTATCTCCCCATAATATCTCCATCATACCTCCATTATATCTCTGTTTTATCCACATTTTATCTCTGCTTAATCTTCATGTTATCCCTGTATTATCCCAATTTATCTCCACTTTAGCTCCATTTTGTCCCCATTTTATCTCAACTATAGCCCCATTTTATCCCTGTTTTAACCCCACTTTATCCCCATTTTAGCTCCACTTTAGCCCCATTTTATCTCAATTTTAACACCACTTTATCCCCATTTTAGCTCCATTTTAGCCCCATTTTATCCCCGTTTTAACCCCACTTTATTCCCATTTTAGCTCCACTTTAGCTCCCTTTTAGCCCCATTTTTTCCTCCATTTTATCTCCATTTTATCCCCAATTTTATTTCCAGTTTATCTCCATTATCTCTCTATTTACATTAAATCGTGTCCCTTACCATCCAATCTCCATCTCTGCATCCCATCTCCATCTCCCCATCCTATCTCCAACTCCTCATCTCCATCTCCATCTCCATCCCATCTTCATCTCCCCATCTCATCTCCATCTCCCCATCTCCATCTCCATCCCATCTCCATAAAATGAGCATGATCATAGTCATTTTCCTGCTTCTAGGGAGCCAAAACACAAGATTTGGCACATGGGTAAAACTGATTTAAAATTACCCACATGCTCACTTTGTGGGCTTAAAACGTGTTTATTTACTGCAGGAAGTGATATCAACACCCTTTAGAGGTAATTCATGTTTCCAACTACCCATCTGTCTCCCTCATCTCCACCCTCTCCCCATCACCCTCTCCCCTTTGGTCTCTCTCTCATCTCCCTCTCCCTAATCATCTTTCCCCTTATCTGTCTCCCCCATCTCCACTGTCTCCCCATCAGTCTCTCCCTCATCTTGCTCTCCCTCATCCCCCATTTCCCTCATCCCATGTCCCTCCTCATCTGTCTCCACCATCTCCACCCTGTCCCCATCTCCCTATCCATCCTCTCTCCACCTGTCTCTCCCTCCTCTCCCTCATCCCATGTCCTTCTCCGATCTGTCTCCCCATCTGGTCATCAGTCTCCCCATCTGTCTCCCCATCCGTCTGCCCCATCTCTCTTCCCATCTCCCCATATTATCTCCCCATAATATCTCCATTATACCTCCTTTATATCCACATTTTATCTCTGCTTAATCTCCATGTTATCCCTGTATTATCCCCATTTATCTCCACTATAACTCCATTTTATCCCCATTTTATCTCCACTTAATCCCCACTAGAGCCCCATTTTATCCCCATTTTAACCTCATTTTATCCCCATTTTAGCTTCACTTTAGCCCCGTTTTATCTCCAGTTTATCTCCATTGTATCCCCATCTTATCTCCACTTTATCCCCATTATAGCTCCACTTTAGCTACATTTTATCCCCATTTTTCCTCCAGTTTATCTCCATTTTATCTCCAATTTATCGCCAGTTTAACTCCATTATCCCTCTAATTTATTTACATTAAATCTCCGTCCCTTACCATCCAATCTCCATCTCTGCATCCCATCGCCATCTCCCCATCTCATCTCCATCTCCCCATCTCCATCTCCATCCCATCTCCATAAAATGAGCATGATCATAGTAATTTTCCTGCTTCTAGGGAGCCAAAACTCAAGATTTGGTGCATGGGTAAAGTGACTTAAAACGACCCACATGCTCACTTTGTGGGCTTAAAACGTGTTTCTTCACTGCAGGAAGTGATATCAACACCATTTAGAGGTAATTCATGTTTCCAACTACCCATCTGTCTCCCCCATCTCCACTAGGGGTGGGCGGCCAGCTACGCTCCGTGCACGGAGTGTGCGTAGTGCCGCCTACTCCGCATTTTGCGGAGCTGGCGGAGCCAGGCGGCACTACGCACGCTCCGCAGACGGAGCGTAGCTGGCCGCCACCCGCCTCCCTCCCGCCCTCCCTAAATACTCTAAAATAAAGGAATGCAATAATTTTAAAAGCACTTACCTTGTCGCCGCTGGCCGCCGCGTTCCCCGGGGCTCGTTATCTTCCGTCTTCCGTCTTTTTCAGTAATGCGCATGCGCGGGCGGCCGCGCATGCGCATTTTCACGAGAAAATGCGCATGCGCGGCCGCCCGCGCATGCGCATTACTGAAGAAGACGGAAGATAGCGAGCCCCGGGGACGCGGCGGGCAGCGGCGGCAAGGTAAGTGCTTTTTAAATTATTGCATTCCTTTATTTTAAAGTATTTAGGGAGGGCGGGAGGGAGGCGGGTGGTGGGGCTGGCGGCCAGTGGTTTTGCGGAGTGGGGCTATGCGGAGTGCGGAGGTGGGCGTAGTTTCTCGCCCACTTCGCGTAGCTCCGCGAAGCCCCACTCCGCCAACTCCGCCCAGGGCTGATCTCCACCCTCTCCCCATCCCCCTCTCCCCATTGGTCTCTCCCTCATCTCCCTCTTCCTCATCATCTCTCCCCATCTGTCTCCCCCATCTCCACTGTCTCCCCATCAGTCTCTCCCTCATCTTGCTCTCCCTCATCCCCCATCTCCCTCATCCCATGTCCCTCCTCATCTGTCTCCACCATCTCCACCCTGTCCCCATCTCCCTCTCTATCCTCTCTCCACCTGTCTCTCCTTCATCTCCCTCATCCCATGTCCTTCTCCGATCTGTCTCAACAATCTGGTAATCGGTCTCCCCCATCTACCTCCCCATCCGTCTCCCCCATCTCTCTTCCCATCTCCCCATATTATCTCCCCATAATATCTCCATTATACCTCCATTATATCTCTGTTTTATCCACATTTTATCTCTTGCTAATCTCCATGTTATCACTGTATTATCCCCATTTATCCCCACTTTAACCCCATTTTATCCCCCATTTTATCTCCACTTTATCCCCGCTATAGCCCCATTTCATCCCCATTTTAACCTACTTTTATCCCCTTTAAGCTTCACTTTAGCCCCTTTTTATCTCCAGTTTATCTCCATTTCATCCCCATTTTATCTCCACTTTATCCCCATTATAGCTCCACTTTAGCTCCATTTTATCCCCATTTTTCCTCCAGTTTATCTCCATTTTATCTCCAATTTATCACAAGTTTATCTCCATTATCCCTCTACTATATTTACATTAAATCTCCGCCCCTTACCATCCAATTTCCATATCTGCATCCCATCTCCAGCTCCCCATCATATCTCCAACTCCCCATCTCCATCCCATCTCCATAAAATTAGCATGATCAGAGTCATTTTCCTGCTCCTAGGGAGCCAAAACTCAAGATTTAGTTCAAGGGTAAAAGTGACTTAAAATTACTCAAATGCTCACTTTGAGGGATTAAACTGTGTTTATTCACTGCAGGAAGTGAAATAATCACCATTTAGAGGTAATTCATGTTTCCAACTCCCCATCTGTCTCCCCTATCTCCACCCTTTCCCCATTACCCTCTCCCCATCAGTCTCTCCCTCATCTCCCTCTCCTTCATCATCTCTCCCCTATCTGTCTCCCCCATCTCCACCGTCTCCCCATCAGTCTCTCCCTGATCTTGCTCTCCCTCATCCCCCATCTCCTTCATCCCATGTCCCTCCTCATCTGTCTCCACCATCTCCACCCTGTCCCCATCTCCCTCTCTATCCTCTCTCCACCTGTCACTCCCTCATCTCCCTCATCCCATGTCCTTCTCCGATCTGTCTCCCCATCTGGTCATCCGTCTCCCCATCTGTCTCCCCATCTATCTCCCCCATCTCTCTCTCAATCTCCCTATATTATCTCCCCATAATATCTTCATTATACCTCCATTATATCTCTGTTTTATCCACATTTTATCTCTGCTTAATCTTCATGTTATCCCTGTATTATCCCAATTTATCTCCACTTTAGCTCCATTTTATCCCCATTTTATCTCCACTATAGCCCCATTTTATCCCTGTTTTATCTCCATTTTAACCCCACTTTATCACCATTTTAGCTCCACTTTAGCCCCATTTTATCCCAGTTTTAACCCCACTTTATCCCCATTTCAGCTCTGCTTTAGCTCCATTTTATCCCCGTTTTTCCTCCATTTTATCTCCATTTTATCTCCAATTTTATCTCCAGTTCATCTCCATTATCTCTCTACTTTATTTACATTAAATCTTGTCCCTTACCATCCAATCTCCATCTCTGCATCCCATCTCTATCTCCCCATCCTATCTCCAGCTCCCCATCTCCATCTCCATCCCATCTTCATCCCCCATCTCCCTCATCCCATGTCCCTCCTCATCTGTCTCCACCATCTCCACCCTGTCCCCATCTCCCTATCTATCCTCTCTCCACCTGTTTCTCCCTCCTCTCCCTCATCCCATGTCCTTCTCCGATCTGTCTCCTCAATCTGGTCATCCGTCTCCCCATCTGTCTCCCCATCTATCTCCCCCATCTCTCTCCCCATCTCCCCATATTATCTCCCCATAATATCTCCATTATACCTCCATTATATCTCTGTTTTATCCACATTTTATCTCTGCTTAATCTTCATGTTATCCCTGTATTATCCCCATTTATCTCCACTTTAGCGCTATTTTATCCCCATTTTATCTCCACTTTAGCCCCATTTTATCTCCATTTTATCTCTACTTTTTCCCCATTATAGCTCAACTTTAGATCCATATTATCCCCATTTTAACCCCACTTTATCCCCATTTAAGCTCCACTTTAGCCCCATTTTATCTCCAGTTTATCTCCATTTTATCCCCATTTATCTCCACTTTATCGCCATTTATCTCCACTTTAGCTCCATTTTATCCCCATTTTAACCCCACTTTATCCCCATTTTAGCTCGACTTTAGCCCTGTTTTATCTCCATTTTTATCTCCATTTTATCTCCACTTTATCCCCCATATAGCTCTGTTTTAGATCAATTTTATCCCCATTTTAACCCCACTTTATCCCCATTTTAGCTCCACTTTAGCTCCATTTTATCCCCGTTTTTCCTCCATTTTATCTCCATTTTATCTCCAATTTTATCTCCAGTTCATCTCCATTATCTCTTTACTTTATTTACATTAAATCTTGTCCCTTACCATCCAATCTCCATCTCTGCATCCCATCTCTATCTCCCCATCCTATCTCCAGCTCCCCATCTCCATCTCCATCCCATCTTCATCCCCCATCTCCCTCATCCCATGTCCCTCCTCATCTGTCTCCACCATCTCCACCCTGTCCCCATCTCCCTATCTATCCTCTCTCCACCTGTTTCTCCCTCCTCTCCCTCATCCCATGTCCTTCTCCGATCTGTCTCCTCAATCTGGTCATCCGTCTCCCCATCTGTCTCCCCATCTATCTCCCACATCTCTCTCCCCATCTCCCCATATTATCTCCCCATAATATCTCCATTATACCTCCATTATATCTCTGTTTTATCCACATTTTATCTCTGCTTAATCTTCATGTTATCCCTGTATTATCCCCATTTATCTCCACTTTAGCGCTATTTTATCCCCATTTTATCTCCACTTTAGCCCCATTTTATCTCCATTTTATCTCTACTTTTTAAACATTAAATCTCTGTCCCTTACCACCCAATCTCCATCTCTGCATCCCATCTCCATCTCCCCATCCTATCTCCAACTCCCCATCTCCATCTCCATCTCCATCCCATCTCCATAAAATGAGCATGATCATAGTCATTTTCGTGCTTCTAGGGAGCCAAAACTCAAGATTTGGCACATGGGTAAAATTGACTTAAAATTACCCACATGCTCACTTTGTGGGCTTAAAACGTGTTTATTCACTGCAGGAAGTGATATCAACACCATTTAGAGGTAATTCATGTTCATGCAAGAAGGTCCGAATTTTTATGAAAACAATCGATGACCAGCGACCTGAGGAAATTTCTCTGAGAGGACCAAAATGGTCTGTTTTCACAATTTCCATCTTTCAACTAATTTTGACTTTCAGATGTGGATCATCCCTTTTGGAACTAAAATGACCATATTTATAGTCATTTTCATGCTTCTAGGGAGCCAAAACTCAAGATTTGGCGCATGGGTAAAGTGACTTAAAACGACCCACATGCTCACTTTGTGGGCTTAAAACGTGTGTATGCACTGCAGGAAGTGATATCAACACCATTTAGAGGTAATTCATGTTTCCAACTACCCATCTGTCTCCCCCATCTCCACCCTCTCCCCATCACCCTCTCTCCATTGGTCTCTCCCTCATCTCCCTATCCCTCATCATCTCTCCCCCGTCTGTATCCCCATCTCCACTGTCTCCTAATCAGCAAGGACAGGTGACCATATATATAACTCTCTCAGAATTACAATTTGTGTGTTTCCTCAGAAGCCATAACTTGCCAGTACCTAGGTCTACTTTGTCCATTTTTATAGTTTGGGGACAGGAATTACAGGAACCACATGGATAGTGGCCCTGTACTGGTGGGAGATCCCATAGTGTGGCTGGTCTGTCTTTCACTTGAATCCTCGGTCTGGTATGAACCAAACTATCACGCAAGCTGGGTGCTCTTTTAAAAGAGAACAATGGTAAAGGTATGTTAGTATCCGTGATGTTGAGGATGTCCCAGTGTTTGCGTATGGTCTTTTGGATTTTATTAGAATGAATATTGAATGTGCTAACAAAAGTTAGTCTTTCCAAAGGAGGTTTAGCAGGTCTCTTTTCCAGGAGTGCCTCCCGGTTATTGTCCGAGGCACGTTTCCAAGCCTTTCTGACCAGATGTTTAGGCTATTGTCTATCCAGTAGATGACTGGACAATGTGGTAGCGTGTTTCTCAAAGAGTTCTTTGGATGAACAGTTTCTTCTCACCCGAAGAAACTGGCCCACTGGTAAGTTGGCTCATAGTGAGCGTGGGTGATGACTGCTGTATTCAAGGAGAGAGTTCCTGGCCATGGGTTTGGTATGAAGCTCACATTGGAGCCTTCCAGCAGATGGAAAGATCGATAAATCCAGAAAAGATAGCCTCTCGCTACTGAACTCAACCGTAAATTTTAAGTACTGGTTCTGGGCGTTAAGCCATTGATCGAAAAGGTGGATCTCTGAGGTGGAGCCTCGCCAAACCACCAGAACATCATCAATGTATCTCTTCCATAGCAACACTTGATGTAAGAATGGGTTGCTATGGTCGAGGACATGGTCTTGCTCAAATTGGTGGACATGGAGGTTGGCGAGGCTTGGGGCAAAATGGCTCCCCATAGAGGTACCAGAGATCTGTAAGAAGAACTGATCCTCAAATTTGAAAAAGTTCTCCATCATGGCTATTTTAGCACAGTCAAGAATGAAACTCACAGGGGTAATGCTGTTAAGATCTCGCAAGGACAGTAGTCGTCTGACTGTCTCCAGGGTTTCCTCCTGTGGTATACAGGTATAGAGTGACTCAACGTAGAAACTGACCAAAAGGTCTGTCTCGACGTTGAACTCTACATCTGGCAAAAGCCTCAGAACATCAGCTGTGTCCTGGAGGTAAGTAGGCATGTCTTTGACTGCCGGCCTGAGAAAGAAATCCACAAATGTGGATAGGAGCTCCAAAAGTGAGCCAATCCCTGAAATGATAGGGCGCCCTGGCGGTGGTCTAGTGGCTGTATGAATCTTAGGGAGGCAGTAGAAACCTGGTATGACAGGATGGTTTGCTACCAGGAATCTAGCCTCCTGAGGAGTTATCCACCCTTCTGCACTACCCTCATCCACTAGGGTCTTGATAACCGTCAGAAGCCATCCTGTCGGGTCTTCAGACAGTCGGTGATAGTTCTGGCTGTTGTTCAATTGTCTCAGACATTCCTGTCGGTACTGGTGTGCATCCAGCACAACCGTAGCCCCACCCTTGTCTGCTGGTTTAATTATTATGGACGAATCTTTAGATAAGTTCGTGAGAGCATTGATTTCTTGTTTGGAGAGGTTATGAAAACAATGGGGAATTTCCTCATGTAGCCTCATAACATCGTGTGTGACAGCTGTTTCAAAAGTGGTCACCTGAGATGGAACTTGGTGAGCTAGGGGAGTAAAGGTTGATTTAGGACGGAGCCCCGTATTACCAGTTGTTTCATCCGTGATCGTAACACCGGCAATTCTGTTTTTGAAGAAAAAGTGAAGGCGTACCTTCCTAAAGAACTTTTCAAGTTCTATTCGCATTTGGAAAGGGTCACCTCTGTTCGTTGGAACAAAACCAAGTCCCTTCTCCAAAACGGTGAGTACCATAGGAGTCAGGATGCTCGACCTCAGGTTGACTTTTAAGTTCCACTCCCCTCCGTGCTGGTGCTCTGTAATGCGGCTTTCCTGCTCCGTGTGTTGGGGAACGAGGGGTCTGTCTGCCAATGAACGGTTTGTTGCCCTCTTCTCTTGCCGCGATTTTGTCCGCGGCCACGTCCTAAAAAAGACGGATCAGAAAAAAACTGTTGATGTTGTGTGTATGGATTCATGGGCTGCGTGAAGGGGGGTTGGAAACCCCATGGGCCAGGAGGCCACCAAGGGGTAGGGTTTTGGAAATTGCCTGGATAATTACCCTGCATACCTCCTCTCTGTCTACCACCTCGCTTGAAGAAACGTTGACCACGTCCTCGGGGTGGACCACCGGTGCTATCGTTACCTCCTCATCTGTCTCCACCATCTCCACCTTATCCCCATTTTATCCCCACTATAGCCCCATTTTATCCCTGTTTTAACCCCACTTTATCCCCATTTTAGCTCCACTTTAGCCCCCTTTTAGCTCCATTTTAACCCCACTTTATCCCCATTTTAACTCCACTTTAGCCCCATTTTATCCCCGTTTTAAACCCACTTTATCCCCATTTTAGCTCCACTTTAGCTCCATTTTATCCCCATTTTTTCCTCCATTTCATCTCCATTTTATCCCCAATTTTATCTCCAGTTTATCTCCATTATCTCTCTACTTTATTTATATTAAATATGTCCCTTACCATCCAATCTCCATCTCTGCATCCCATCTCTATCTCCCCATCCTATCTCCAACTCCCCATCTCCATCTCCATCCCATCTTCATCTCCCCATCTCATCTCCATCCCCCATCTCCATCTCCATCCCATCTTCATAAAATGAGCATGATCATAGTCATTTTCCTGCTTCTAGGGAGCCAAAACTTAAGATCTGGCACATAGGAAAAAATTGTCTTAAAATGACCCACATGCTCACTTTGTGGCCTTAAAACGTGTTTATTCACTGCAGGAAGTGATATCAAAACTATTTAGAGGTAATTCATGTTTCCAACTACCCATCTGTCTCCCCCATCTCCACCCTCTCCCCATCACCCTCTCCCCATCGGTCTCTCCCTCATCTCCCTCTCCCTCATCATCTCTCCCCATCTGTCTCCCCCATCTCCACCGACTCCCCATCAGTCTCTCGCTCATCTTGCTCTCCCTCATCCCCCATCTCCCTCATCCCATGTCCCTCCTCATCTGTCTCCACCATCTCCACCCTGTCCCCATCTCCATCTCTATCCTCTCTCCACCTGTCACTTCCTCATCTCCCTCATCCCATGTCCTTCTTCCGATCTGTCTCCCCAATCTGGTAATCCGTCTCCCCATCTATCTCCCCCATCTCTCTCCCCATCTCACTATATTATCTCCCCATAATATCTCCATTATACCTCCATTATATCTCTGTTTTATCCACATTTTATCTCTGCTTAATCTTCATGTTATCCCTGTATTATCCCCATTTATGTCCACTTTAGCTCCATTTTATCCCCATTTTATCTCCACTATAGCTCCATTTTATCCCTGTTTTAACCCCACTTTATCCCCATTTTAGACCGCTTCTGGCGAGTGCACCGTCCTGCACTCGCCAGAAGCGGTCGCTCCTAACGCTGCTCCCTGCCCTGACCCAGACCCAGAAGCTGGTATCGTAGCGATATTTTGCCAGATTGTGCCAGACTGCTACTTGCTGAAAACTAATTTAATAACGCTCCGCTCGCATTACTGCAGATTTAATTTGTGCCCGCTCTGCTCACATTACAGCTGCTTGCATTACTGCTGATTTAATTTGGGCCCGCTCTGCTCGCACTACTGCTGCTTGTTTTTGTGCATGACTGATTGAATGAAGTAGCGCTCCGCTCGCACTACTGCCACTTTCACATGTGCTAGAGTGTTGTTTAATTTTCTTAGCGCTATATAGCTGTTTGGATAATTTCAGAGCGCTATACTGCCACAGTGCGCATTAATCACCAATCAACTGTGCTTTCTGCCTTTAAACTGTGTAATCGATTTTGGGTTGATTGTGCTGGCGCCATTGCCCTTTCCCTAGCCTAACTCAGGTTGTGCCCTAATCTCTTCGTGTTAGACTTTTGGCTCGCAGCCATTTTGTTGTTTTTTTGTTGGACCCCCAGCCCAGTTCCCCACCACGCTCCCGCCTCCCAGCTGCCCCGCCCTCACCCCTCCCCTCTCCTCCATCCACTTATGACAGCTGCCCTTTGCGTGCAGCGTTCACGCGCAGCGGACGCGCCCTATGCGCGCCGAAGGTGCACCAAAGGTAAGCCCGTCTATGCCCGTCCGCATCTGGACGGCGCCCAGCGCCAGACCCCCTGGTCCTCGCCATTCCCACCTCACTCGCTTAACGTATGACGCCACCTCTCTCCTTGCCCTTAACCCCGGACACACACCACAATGCTACGAAGTTGCCCCGGGACGTACCCACGGCCCCTTCGCCTGCCGCTCCTGCAAATTTACCAGCGTTAAGACCCATACCACAACCACTAACACCAATCACAGCTCCGACTCTAACCAACTGAAGTGCATCCTGCTGAACACTAGCTCGGTCCACAGACACGCCACTGAACTCTGGGATCTACTCGACACTACATCACCGGACGTCGCATTCCTTACTGAAACATGGATGAACGCATCATCAACACCTGACATCGCCATTGCCATCCCGGACAACTACAAGATCATCCGAAAAGACCGCGCCAACAGGAGGTGGCATCGCCATCATCCATAAGAACACCATCAAAATCACGACCAGCTTCGACGATAACCTTACTACCGCCGAACACCTCCACTTCCAGATCCACACCGACCCTAGGACCACACTCAGAGGCACCCTCATCTACAGGCCTCCAGGAACCCATAAACAATTCAGTGAAGACATCACTGACTTCATCAGTCCACATGCCCTCGCCTCCGAGAACTACATTCTACTAGGAGACCTCAACTTCCACCTGGAAAAGAAAAACGACAGCAACACCACCACCCTTCTGGACAACCTGGCCAATCTCGGCCTCATACAACTTGTCGACACCCCCACCCATGTAGCCGGACATACGCTCGACCCAATCTTCACCTCCAGCAAACACATCTCCTTCGATCACACCACAGCTATCCATTGGACGGACCACTGTTGTGTTCACTTCAGCTACAAAACCACCCCGACCCACAACCTCCCACAACCTATCCCCCAAAGAAACTGGAACAAAATCACCACCGACCAACTCCTCACAATGCTCCACCAAAACCCACCCGCACTCTCATCAGACCCAAACCAAGCTGCCATCAAATTCAAACAATGGATCACTCACAGCGCTGACGAATTAGCACCCTTGAAAAACCATCACACCAAACAAAACAACAAAAAGGCCCCCTGGTTCAACGACGACCTCAAGAAATCCAAGAAACTATGCCGTACTCTCGAGAAAACATGGAGAAAAAACCCAACCACCGACAACATGACCACCTTCAAGGCAGCCACCCGCAAACACCACCAGCTGATTTGATCCACCAAAAAATCAGCATTCAAGAATCGACTCTACAACAACGCTCATAACAGCAAGGAACTATTCAACATCGTCAAAGAATTCACCAACCCCACCGCAGCCTCAAACAACATCACTCCCTCCCAAGACCTCTGCGACTCGTTATCCTCCTTCTTCTACAACAAAATTGCCGACATAAATAACAGCTTCGAAAACAGCTCCAACGAGCAATCCTCCCCACCCCCCTCAGAACCTAAACCACCCTCTAACAACCTCAGTGCCTGGAACCCAATCACCACTGAAGACACCGTCCGCCTCATGAATTCCGTCCACTCTGGCTCGCCAACCGACCCTTGCCCCCACCACATCTTCAACAAAGCTGACTCCATCATCGCACCCCATCTCCGTGACGTCATCAACTGCTCCTTCAACTCTGCTACCTTCCCAGAAAGTTGGAAACATGCCGAAGTTAGCGCCCTCCTGAAGAAACCCACAGCAGACCCTCTGAACTTAAAAACTACCGCCCCATATCCCTCCTCCCATTCCCAGCCAAAGTCATTGAGAAAGCCGTCAATACCCAATTTGCCGCCTTCCTCGAATCCAACTACTCCCTCGATCCCTCACAGTCCGGCTTTCGAGCCAAACACAGCACCGAAACCGCCCTCATCGCAGCAACAGACGACATCCGAACATTACTAGACAGCGGAGAAACAGTGGCCCTCATCCTACTCGACCTCTCCGCCGCCTTCGACACAGTCTGTCACAGCACCCTCATACAGCGCCTCAGCAACATCGGCATACAAGGAAAAGCCTTAGACTGGATTATCTCGTTCCTCGCCGGAAGAACCCAGAGAGTCTGACTTCCTCCATTCAAATCAGAAGCCACCGAAGTCATCTGCGGTGTACCACAAGGATCTTCACTCAGTCCCACCCTCTTCAACGTCTACATGAGTCCACTCGCCTCCATCACGCTCCAACACAACCTCAACATCATCTCCTACGCTGGCGACACCCAGCTGATCCTTTCCCTCACCAAAGACCCCAACACCGCCAAAACCAATCTTCACGAAGGCATGAAAGAAGTAGCCGTATGGATGAAAAACAGCCGCCTAAAACTTAACTCAGACAAAACGGAAGTGCTCATCCTAGGATCATCCCCCTCTGCCTGGGACGACTCATGGTGCCCTTCGGATCTGGGCTCAGCACCCATACCCACAGACCACGCACGCAACCTTGGCTTCATCCTAGACTCCTCACTCTCGATGACCAAACAAGTCAACGGCGTCTCATCCTCCTGCTTAACCGTACTTTGTACGCTCAAAAAAATCTTCCATTGGATCCCCACCGAGACAAGAAAGACTGTCACCCACGCACTGGTTACAAGTCGACTAGACTACGGAAACACCCTCTACGCCGGAATTACAGCCAAATTACAGAAAAAACTCCAACGCATCCAAAAGACTCATTTTGGACATTCCTCGCCAAGATCACATTTCCGGCCATCTAAGAGACCTCCACTGGCTTCCCGTCAACAAGAGAATAACATTCCGTCTCCTCACTCACGCACACAAGGCCCTCTACAAACTAGGACCCGAATGCCTCAGCACTCGACTATCCTTCTACACTCCCACCCGACAACTAAGATCCTCCAATCAAGGCCTCGCCGCAGTTCCGCGTATCTAAAGAACCACCATGGGAGGTAGATCCTTCTCCTACTTGGCGGCCAAGACCTGGAACGCACTCCACACTCACCTCCGCCTTACACAGAACCACACAACCTTCAGAAAAGAATTTAAAACCTGGCTATTCGATAAATTATGAACCCCTCCCATAGCGCCTTGAGACCCTCTGGGTGAGTAGTGCGCTATATAAATTCTCAAACTTGAACTTGAACTTGTAATTTAGCCCCATTTTATCTCCATTTTATCTCTACTTTTTCCCCATTATAGCTCTACTTTAGATCCATTTTATCCCCATTTTAACCCCACTTTATCCCCATTTTAGCTCCACTTTAGCCCCATTTTATATCTAGTTTATCTCCATTTTATCCCCATTTATCTCCATTTTATCGCTATTTATCTCCACTTTAGCTCCATTTTATCCCCATTTCATCTCCACTTTATCCCCACTATAGCCCCAATTTATCCCCATTTTAACCCCACTTTATCCCCATTTTAGCTCCACTTTAGCCCCATTTTAACCCCACTTTATCCCCATTTTAGCTCCACTTTAGCCCCAATTTATCCCCATTTTATCTCCATTTTATCTCCACTTTATCCCCATTATAGCTCTACTTTAGATCCATTTTATCCCCATTTTAACCCCACTTTATCCCCATCTTAGCTCCACTTAAGCCCCATTTTATCTCCATTTTATCTCCACTTTTCACCCATTATAGCTCTACTTTAGATCCATTTTATCCCCATTTTAGCTTCACTTTAGCCCAATTTCAGCTTCACTTTATCCCCATTTTCCCTCCACTTTTTCCCCATTATAGCTCCACTTTAGCTCCATTTTATCCCCATTTTTCCTCCAGTTTATCTCCATTTTATCTCCAATTTATCGTAAGTTTATCTCCATTATCCCTCTAATTTATTTACATTAAATCTCCGTCCCTTACCATCCAATCTCCATCTCTATATCCCATCTCCATCTCCCCATCCTATCTCCAACTCCCCATCTCCATCTCCATCCCATCTCCATAAAATGAGCATGATCATAGTCATTTTCCTGCTTCTAGGGAGCCAAACTCAAGATTTAGTTCAAGGGTAAAAGTGACTTAAAATTTCTCAAATGCTCACTTTGAGGGCTTAAAATGTGTTTATTCACTGCGGGAAGTGAAATAATCACCATTTAGAGGTAATTCATGTTTCCAACTCCCCATCTGTCTCCCCTATCTCCACCCTCTCCCCATTACCCTCTCCCCATCAGTCTCTCCCTCATCTCCCTCTCCCTCATCATCTCTCCCCATCTGTCTCCCCCATCTCCACCATCTCCCCATCAGTCTCTCCCTGCTCTTGCTCTCCCTCATCCCCCATTTCCCTCATCCCATGTCCCTCCTCATCTGTCTCCACCATCTCCACACTGTCCCCATCTACCTCTCTATCCTCTCTCCACCTGTCTCTCCCTCATCTCCCTCATCCCATGTCCTTCTCCAATCTGTCTCCCCAATGTGGTCATCCGTCTCCCCATTTGTCTCGACATCCATCTCCCCCATCTCTCTCCCATCTCCCTATATTATCTCCCCATAATATCTCCATCATACCTCCATTATATCTCTGTTTTATCCACATTTTATCTCTGCTTAATCTTCATGTTATCCCTGTATTATCCCAATTTATCTCCACTTTAGCTCCACTTTGTCCCCATTTTATCTCAACTATAGCCCCATTTTATCCCTGTTTTAACCCCACTTTATCCCCATTTTAGCTCCACTTTAGCCCCATTTTATCTCAATTTTACCACCACTTTATCCCCATTTTAGCTCCATTTTAGCCCCATTTTATCCCTGTTTTAACCCCACTTTATCCCCATTTTAGCTCCACTTCAGCTCCATTTTATCCCCATTTTTTCCTTCATTTTATCTCCATTTTATCCCCAATTTTATCTCCAGTTTATCTCCATTATCTCTCTACTTTATTTACATTAAATCGTGTCCCTTACCATCCAATCTCCATCTCTGCATCCCATCTCCATCTCCCCATCCTATCTCCAACTCCCCATCTCCATCTCCATCCCATCTTCATCTCCCCATCTCAGCTCCATCTCCCTATCTCCATCTCCATCCCATCTCCATAAAATGAGCATGATCATAGTAATTTTCCTGCTTCTAGGGAGCCAAAACTCAAGATTTGGCACATGGGTAAAATTGACTTAAAATGACCCACATGCTCACTTTGTGGGCTTAAAACGTGTTTATTCACTGCAGGAAGTGATATCAACACTATTTAGAGGTAATTCATGTTTCCAACTACCCATCTGTCTCCCCCATCTCCACCCTCTCCCCATCACCCTCTCCCCATTGGTCTCTCTCTCATCTCCCTCTCCCTCATCATCTCTCCCTCATCTGTCTCCCCCATCTTCACTATCTCCACATCAGTCTCTCCCTCATCTTGCTCTCCCTCACCCCCCATCTCCCTTATTCCATGTCCCTCCTCATATGTCTCCACCATCTCCACCCTGTCCCCATCTCCCTATCTATCCTCTCTCCACCTGTTTCTCCCTCCTCTCCCTCATCCCATGTCCTTCTCCGATCTGTCTCTCCAATCTGGTCATCGGTCTCCCCCATCTGTCTCCCCATCCGTCTCCCCCATCTCTCTTCCCATCTCCCCATATTATCTCCCCATAATATCTCCATTATACCTCCATTATATCTCTGTTTTATCCACATTTTATCTCTGCTTAATCTTCATGTTATCCCTGTATTATCCCCATGTATCTCCACTTTAGCTGCATTTTATCCCCATTTTATCTCCACTATAGCCCCATTTTATCCCTGTTTTAACCCCACTTTATCCCCATATATCTCCACTTTATCGCCATTTATCCCCACTTTAGCTCCATTTTATCCCCATTTCATCTACACTTTATCCCCACTATAGCCCCATTTTATCCTCATTTTAACCCCACTTTATCCCAATTTTAGCTCCATTTTAGCCCCATTTTATCGCCGTTTTAACCACACTTTATCCCCATTTTAGCTCCACTTTAGCCCCATTTTATCTCAATTTTTTTCCATTTTATCTCCACTTTTTCCCCATTATAGCTCTACTTTAGATCAATTTTTATCCCCATTTTAGCTTCACTTTAGCCCCATTTTAGCTTAACTTTAGCCCTGTTTTATCTCCAGTTTATCTCCATTTTATCCCCATTTTATCTCCACTTTATCCCCATTATAGCTCCACTTTAGCTACATTTTATCCCCATTTTCCCTCCAGTTTATCTCCATTTTATCTCCAATTTATCACCAGTTTATCTCCATTATCCTTCTACTTTACTTACATTAAATCTCCGCCCCTTACCATCCAATTTCCATATCTGCATCCCATCTCCAGCTCCCCATCCTATCTCCAACTCCCCATCTCCATCTCCATCCCATCTCCATAAAATGAGCATGATCAGAGTCATTTTCCTGCTTCTAGGGAGCCAAAACTCAAGATTTAGTTCAAGGGTAAAAGTGACTTAAAATTACTCAAATGCTCACTTTGCTGGCTTAAACTGTGTTTATTCACTGCAGGAAGTGAAATAATCACCATTTAGAGGTAATTCATGTTTTCAACTCCCCATCTGTCTCCCCTATCTCCACCCTCTCCCCTTTACCCTCTCCCCATCAGTCTCTCCCTCATCTCCCTCTCCCTCATCATCTCTCCCCATCTGTCTCCCCCATCTCCACCGTCTCCCCATCAGTCTCTCCCTGATCTTGCTCTCCCTCATCCCCCATTTCCCTCATCCCATGTCCCTCCTCATCTGTCTCCACCATCTCCACCCTGTCCCCATCTCCCTATCCATCCTCTCTCCACCTGTCTCTCCCTCCTCTCCCTCATCCCATGACCTTCTCCGATCTGTCTCCCCAATCTGGTCATCGGTCTCCCCCATCTGTCTCCCCATCCGTCTGCCCCATCTCTCTTCCCATCTCCCCATATTATCTCCCCATAATATCTCCATTACACCTCCATTATATCTCTGTTTTATCCACATTTTATCTCTGCTTAATCTTCATGTTATCCCTTTATTATCCCAATTTAATTCTACTTTAGCTCCATTTTATCCCCACTATAGCCCCATTTCATCCCTGTTTTAACCCCACTTTATCCCCATTTTAGCTCCACTTTAGCCCCTATTTATCTCCATTTTACCCCACTTTATCCCCATTTTAGCTCCACTTTAGCCCCATTTTATCCCCGTTTTAACCCCACTTTATCCCCATTTTAGCTCCACTTCAGCTCCATTTTATCCCCATTTTTTCCTTCATTTTATCTCAATTTTATCCCCAATTTTATCTCCAGTTTATCTCCATTATCTCTCTACTTTATTTACATTAAATCTTGTCCCTTACCATCCAATCTCCATCTCTGCATCCCATCTCCATCTCCCCATCCTATCTCCTACTCCCCATCTCCATCTCCATCCCATCTTCATCTCCCCATCTCATCTCCATCTTCCTATCTCCATCTCCATCCCATCTCCATAAAATGAGCATGATCATAGTCATTTTCCTGCTTCTAGGGAGCCAAAACTCAAGATTTGGCACATGGGTAAAATTGACTTAAAATGACCCACATGCTCACTTTGTGGGCTTAAAACGTGTTTATTCACTGCAGAAAGTGATATCAACACTGTTTAGAGGTAATTCATGTTTCCAACTACCCATCTGTCTCCCCCATCTCCACCCTCTCCCCATCACCCTCTCCCCATCGGTCTCTCTCTCATCTCCCTCTCCCTCATCATCTCTCCCCCATCTGTCTCCCCCATCTTCACTATCTCCCCATCTGTCGCTCCCTCATCTTGCTCTCCCTCATCCCCCATCTCCCTTATTCCATGTACCTCCTCATCTGTCTCCACCATCTCCACCCTGTCCCCATCTCCCTATCTATCCTCTCTCCACCTGTTTCTCCCTCCTCTCCCTCATCCCATGTCCTTCTCCGATCTGTCTCTCCAATCTGGTCATCGGTCTCCCCCATCTGTCTCCCCATCCGTCTCCCCCATCTCTTCTTCCCATCTCCCCATATTATCTCCCCATAATATCTCCATTATACCTCCATTATATCTCTGTTTTATCCACATTTTATCTCTGCTTAATCTTCATGTTATCCCTGTATATCCCCATTTATCTCCACTTTAGCTCCATTTTATCCCCATTTTATCTCCACTATAGCCCCATTTTATCCCTGTTTTAACCCCACTTTATCCCCATTTCAGCTCTACTTTAGATCAATTTTTATCCCCATTTTAGCTTCACTTTAGCCCCATTTTAGCTTCATTTTAGCCCCGTTTTATCTCCAGTTTATCTCCATTTTATCCCCATTTTATCTCTACTTTATCCCCATTATAGCTCCACTTTAGCTCCATTTTATCCCCATTTTTCCTCCAGTTTATCTCCATTTTATCTCCAATTTATCACCAGTTTATCTCCATTATCCCTCTACTTTACTTACATTAAATCTCCACACCTTACCATCCAATTTCCATATCTGCATCCCATCTCCAGCTCCCCATCCTATCTCCAACTCCCCATCTCCATCTCCATCCCATCTCCATAAAATGAGCATGATCATAGTCATTTTCCTGCTTCTAGGGAGCCAAACTCAAGATTTAGTTCAAGGGTAAAAGTGACTTAAAATTTCTCAAATGCTCACTTTGAGGGCTTAAAATGTGTTTATTCACTGCGGGAAGTGAAATAATCACCATTTAGAGGTAATTCATGTTTCCAACTCCCCATCTGTCTCCCCTATCTCCACCCTCTCCCCATTACCCTCTCCCCATCAGTCTCTCCCTCATCTCCCTCTCCCTCATCATCTCTCCCCATCTGTCTCCCCCATCTCCACCGTCTCCCCATCAGTCTCTCCCTGATCTTGCTCTCCCTCATCCCCCATTTCCCTCATCCCATGTCCCTCCTCATCTGTCTCCACCATCTCCACACTGTCCCCATCTCCCTCTCTATCCTCTCTCCACCTGTCTCTCCCTCATCTCCCTCATCCCATGTCCTTCTCCAATCTGTCTCTCCAATGTGGTCATCCGTCTCCCCATTTGTCTCGACATCCATCTCCCCCATCTCTCTCCCATCTCCCTATATTATCTCCCCATAATATCTCCATCATACCTCCATTATATCTCTGTTTTATCCACATTTTATCTCTGCTTAATCTTCATGTTATCCCTGTATTATCCCAATTTATCTCCACTTTAGCTCCATTTTGTCCCCATTTTATCCCAACTATAGCCCCATTTTATCCCTGTTTTAACCCCACTTTATCCCCATTTTAGCTCCACTTTAGCCCCATTTTATCTCAATTTTAACACCACTTTATCCCCATTTTAGCTCCATTTTAGCCCCATTTTATCCCCGTTTTAACCCCACTTTATCCCCATTTTAGCTCCACTTCAGCTCCATTTTATCCCCATTTTTTCCTTCATTTTATCTCCATTTTATCCCCAATTTTATCTCCAGTTTATCTCCATTATCTCTCTACTTTATTTACATTAAATCGTGTCCCTTACCATCCAATCTCCATCTCTGCATCCCATCTCCATCTCCCCATCCTATCTCCAACTCCCCATCTCCATCTCCATCCCATCTTCATCTCCCCATCTCATCTCCATCTCCCTATCTCCATCTCCATCCCATCTCCATAAAATGAGCATGATCATAGTAATTTTCCTGCTTCTAGGGAGCCAAAACTCAAGATTTGGCACATGGGTAAAATTGACTTAAAATGACCCACATGCTCACTTTGTGGGCTTAAAACGTGTTTATTCACTGCAGGAAGTGATATCAACACTATTTAGAGGTAATTCATGTTTCCAACTACCCATCTGTCTCCCCCATCTCCACCCTCTCCCCATCACCCTCTCCCCATTGGTCTCTCTCTCATCTCCCTCTCCCTCATCATCTCTCCCCCATCTGTCTCCCCCATCTTCACTATCTCCACATCAGTCTCTCCCTCATCTTGCTCTCCCTCATCCCCCATCTCCCTTATTCCATGTCCCTCCTCATATGTCTCCACCATCTCCACCCTGTCCCCATCTCCCTATCTATCCTCTCTCCACCTGTTTCTCCCTCCTCTCCCTCATCCCATGTCTTTCTCCGATCTGTCTCTCCAATCTGGTCATCGGTCTCCCCCATCTGTCTCCCCATCCGTCTCCCCCATCTCTCTTCCCATCTCCCCATATTATCTCCCCATAATATCTCCATTATACCTCCATTATATCTCTGTTTTATCCACATTTTATCTCTGCTTAATCTTCATGTTATCCCTATATTATCCCCATGTATCTCCACTTTAGCTCCATTTTATCCCCATTTTATCTCCACTATAGCCCCATTTTATCCCTGTTTTAACCCCACTTTATCCCCATATATCTCCACTTTATCGCCATTTATCCCCACTTTAGCTCCATTTTATCCCCATTTCATCTACACTTTATCCCCACTATAGCCCCATTTTATCCTCATTTTAACCCCACTTTATCCCAATTTTAGCTCCATTTTAGCCCCATTTTATCGCCGTTTTAACCACACTTTATCCCCATTTTAGCTCCACTTTAGCCCCATTTTATCTCAATTTTTTTCCATTTTATCTCCACTTTTTCCCCATTATAGCTCTACTTTAGATCAATTTTTATCCCCATTTTAGCTTCACTTTAGCCCCATTTTAGCTTAACTTTAGCCCTGTTTTATCTCCAGTTTATCTCCATTTTATCCCCATTTTATCTCCACTTTATCCCCATTATAGCTCCACTTTAGCTACATTTTATCCCCATTTTCCCTCCAGTTTATCTCCATTTTATCTCCAATTTATCACCAGTTTATCTCCATTATCCTTCTACTTTACTTACATTAAATCTCCGCCCCTTACCATCCAATTTCCATATCTGCATCCCATCTCCAGCTCCCCATCCTATCTCCAACTCCCCATCTCCATCTCCATCCCATCTCCATAAAATGAGCATGATCAGAGTCATTTTCCTGCTTCTAGGGAGCCAAAACTCAAGATTTAGTTCAAGGGTAAAAGTGACTTAAAATTACTCAAATGCTCACTTTGCTGGCTTAAACTGAGTTTATTCACTGCAGGAAGTGAAATAATCACCATTTAGAGGTAATTCATGTTTTCAACTCCCCATCTGTCTCCCCTATCTCCACCCTCTCCCCTTTACCCTCTCCCCATCAGTCTCTCCCTCATCTCCCTCTCCCTCATCATCTCTCCCCATCTGTCTCCCCCATCTCCACCGTCTCCCCATCAGTCTCTCCCTGATCTTGCTCTCCCTCATCCCCCATTTCCCTCATCCCATGTCCCTCCTCATCTGTCTCCACCATCTCCACCCTGTCCCCATCTCCCTATCCATCCTCTCTCCACCTGTCTCTCCCTCCTCTCCCTCATCCCATGACCTTCTCCGATCTGTCTCCCCAATCTGGTCATCGGTCTCCCCCATCTGTCTCCCTATCCGTCTGCCCCATCTCTCTTCCCATCTCCCCATATTATCTCCCCATAATATCTCCATTACACCTCCATTATATCTCTGTTTTATCCACATTTTATCTCTGCTTAATCTTCATGTTATCCCTTTATTACCCCAATTTAATTCTACTTTAGCTCCATTTTATCCCCACTATAGCCCCATTTCATCCCTGTTTTAACCCCACTTTATCCCCATTTTAGCTCCACTTTAGCCCCTATTTATCTCCATTTTACCCCCACTTTATCCCCATTTTAGCTCCACTTTAGCCCCATTTTATCCCCGTTTTAACCCCACTTTATCCCCATTTTAGCTCCACTTCAGCTCCATTTTATCCCCATTTTTTCCTCCATTTTATCTCCATTTTATCCCCAATTTTATTTCCAGTTTATCTCCATTATCTCTCTATTTACATTAAATCGTGTCCCTTACCATCCAATCTCCATCTCTGCATCCCATCTCCATCTCCCCATCCTATCTCCAACTCCTCATCTCCATCTCCATCTCCATCCCATCTTCATCTCCCCATCTCATCTCCATCTCCCCATCTCCATCTCCATCCCATCTCCATAAAATGAGCATGATCATAGTCATTTTCCTGCTTCTAGGGAGCCAAAACACAAGATTTGGCACATGGGTAAAACTGATTTAAAATTACCCACATGCTCACTTTGTGGGCTTAAAACGTGTTTATTTACTGCAGGAAGTGATATCAACACCCTTTAGAGGTAATTCATGTTTCCAACTACCCATCTGTCTCCCCCATCTCCACCCTCTCCCCATCACCCTCTCCCCTTTGGTCTCTCTCTCATCTCCCTCTCCCTAATCATCTTTCCCCTTATCTGTCTCCCCCATCTCCACTGTCTCCCCATCAGTCTCTCCCTCATCTTGCTCTCCCTCATCCCCCATTTCCCTCATCCCATGTCCCTCCTCATCTGTCTCCACCATCTCCACCCTGTCCCCATCTCCCTATCCATCCTCTCTCCACCTGTCTCTCCCTCCTCTCCCTCATCCCATGTCCTTCTCCGATCTGTCTCCCCATCTGGTCATCAGTCTCCCCATCTGTCTCCCCATCCGTCTGCCCCATCTCTCTTCCCATCTCCCCATATTATCTCCCCATAATATCTCCATTATACCTCCTTTATATCCACATTTTATCTCTGCTTAATCTCCATGTTATCCCTGTATTATCCCCATTTATCTCCACTATAACTCCATTTTATCCCCATTTTATCTCCACTTTATCCCCACTAGAGCCCCATTTTATCCCCATTTTAACCTCATTTTATCCCCATTTTAGCTTCACTTTAGCCCCGTTTTATCTCCAGTTTATCTCCATTGTATCCCCATCTTATCTCCACTTTATCCCCATTATAGCTCCACTTTAGCTACATTTTATCCCCATTTTTCCTCCAGTTTATCTCCATTTTATCTCCAATTTATCACCAGTTTAACTCCATTATCCCTCTAATTTATTTACATTAAATCTCCGTCCCTTACCATCCAATCTCCATCTCTGCATCCCATCCCCATCTCCCCATCTCATCTCCATCTCCCCATCTCCATCTCCATCCCATCTCCATAAAATGAGCATGATCATAGTAATTTTCCTGCTTCTAGGGAGCCAAAACTCAAGATTTGGTGCATGGGTAAAGTGACTTAAAACGACCCACATGCTCACTTTGTGGGCTTAAAACGTGTTTCTTCACTGCAGGAAGTGATATCAACACCATTTAGAGGTAATTCATGTTTCCAACTACCCATCTGTCTCCCCCATCTCCACTAGGGGTGGGCGGCCAGCTACGCTCCGTGCACGGAGTGTGCGTAGTGCCGCCTACTCCGCATTTTGCGGAGCTGGCGGAGCCAGGCGGCACTACGCACGCTCCGCAGACGGAGCGTAGCTGGCCGCCACCCGCCTCCCTCCCGCCCTCCCTAAATACTTTAAAATAAAGGAATGCAATAATTTTAAAAGCACTTACCTTGTCGCCGCTGGCCGCCGCGTTCCCCGGGGCTCGTTTTTTTCCGTCTTCCGTCTTTTTCAGTAATGCGCATGCGCGGGCGGCCGCGCATGCGCATTACTGAAGAAGACGGAAGATAGCGAGCCCCGGGGACGCGGCGGGCAGCGGCGGCAAGGTAAGTGCTTTTTAAATTATTGCATTCCTTTATTTTAAAGTATTTAGGGAGGGCGGGAGGGAGGCGGGTGGTGGGGCTGGCGGCCAGTGGTTTTGCGCAGTGGGGCTACGCGGAGTGCGGAGGTGGGCGTAGTTTCTCGCCCACTTCGCGTAGCTCCGCGAAGCCCCACTCCGCCAACTCCGCCCAGGGCTGATCTCCACCCTCTCCCCATCCCCCTCTCCCCATTGGTCTCTCCCTCATCTCCCTCTTCCTCATCATCTCTCCCCATCTGTCTCCCCCATCTCCACTGTCTCCCCATCAGTCTCTCCCTCATCTTGCTCTCCCTCATCCCCCATCTCCCTCATCCCATGTCCCTCCTCATCTGTCTCCACCATCTCCACCCTGTCCCCATCTCCCTCTCTATCCTCTCTCCACCTGTCTCTCCTTCATCTCCCTCATCCCATGTCCTTCTCCGATCTGTCTCAACAATCTGGTAATCGGTCTCCCCCATCTACCTCCCCATCCGTCTCCCCCATCTGTCTTCCCATCTCCCCATATTATCTCCCCATAATATCTCCATTATACCTCCATTATATCTCTGTTTTATCCACATTTTATCTCTTGCTAATCTCCATGTTATCACTGTATTATCCCCATTTATCCCCACTTTAACCCCATTTTATCCCCCATTTTATCTCCACTTTTTCCCCGCTATAGCCCCATTTCATCCCCATTTTAACCTAATTTTATCCCCTTTAAGCTTCACTTTAGCCCCTTTTTATCTCCAGTTTATCTCCATTTCATCCCCATTTTATCTCCACTGTATCCCCATTATAGCTCCACTTTAGCTCCATTTTATCCCAATTTTTCCTCCAGTTTATCTCCATTTTATCTCCAATTTATCACAAGTTTATCTCCATTATCCCTCTACTATATTTACATTAAATCTCCGCCCCTTACCATCCAATTTCCATATCTGCATCCCATCTCCAGCTCCCCATCATATCTCCAACTCCCCATCTCCATCCCATCTCCATAAAATTAGCATGATCAGAGTCATTTTCCTGCTTCTAGGGAGCCAAAACTCAAGATTTAGTTCAAGGGTAAAAGTGACTTAAAATTACTCAAATGCTCACTTTGAGGGATTAAACTGTGTTTATTCACTGCAGGAAGTGAAATAATCACCATTTAGAGGTAATTCATGTTTCCAACTCCCCATCTGTCTCCCCTATCTCCACCCTTTCCCCATTACCCTCTCCCCATCAGTCTCTCCCTCATCTCCCTCTCCTTCATCATCTCTCCCCTATCTGTCTCCCCCATCTCCACCGTCTCCCCATCAGTCTCTCCCTGATCTTGCTCTCCCTCATCCCCCATCTCCTTCATCCCATGTCCCTCCTCATCTGTCTCCACCATCTCCACCCTGTCCCCATCTCCCTCTCTATCCTCTCTCCACCTGTCACTCCCTCATCTCCCTCATCCCATGTCCTTCTCCGATCTGTCTCCCCATCTGGTCATCCGTCTCCCCATCTGTCTCCCCATCTATCTCCCCCATCTCTCTCTCCATCTCCCTATATTATCTCCCCATAATATCTTCATTATACCTCCATTATATCTCTGTTTTATCCACATTTTATCTCTGCTTAATCTTCATGTTATCCCTGTATTATCCCAATTTATCTCCACTTTAGCTCCATTTTATCCCCATTTTATCTCCACTATAGCCCCATTTTATCCCTGTTTTATCTCCATTTTAACCCCACTTTATCACCATTTTAGCTCCACTTTAGCCCCATTTTATCCCAGTTTTAACCCCACTTTATCCCCATTTCAGCTCTGCTTTAGCTCCATTTTATCCCCGTTTTTCCTCCATTTTATCTCCATTTTATCTCCAATTTTATCTCCAGTTCATCTCCATTATCGCTCTACTTTATTTACATTAAATCTTGTCCCTTACCATCCAATCTCCATCTCTGCATCCCATCTCTATCTCCCCATCCTATCTCCAGCTCCCCATCTCCATCTCCATCCCATCTTCATCCCCCATCTCCCTCATCCCATGTCCCTCCTCATCTGTCTCCACCATCTCCACCCTGTCCCCATCTCCCTATCTATCCTCTCTCCACCTGTTTCTCCCTCCTCTCCCTCATCCCATGTCCTTCTCCGATCTGTCTCCTCAATCTGGTCATCCGTCTCCCCATCTGTCTCCCCATCTATCTCCCCCATCTCTCTCCCCATCTCCCCATATTATCTCCCCATAATATCTCCATTATACCTCCATTATATCTCTGTTTTATCCACATTTTATCTCTGCTTAATCTTCATGTTATCCCTGTATTATCCCCATTTATCTCCACTTTAGCGCTATTTTATCCCCATTTTATCTCCACTTTAGCCCCATTTTATCTCCATTTTATCTCTACTTTTTCCCCATTATAGCTCAACTTTAGATCCATATTATCCCCATTTTAACCCCACTTTATCCCCATTTAAGCTCCACTTTAGCCCCATTTTATCTCCAGTTTATCTCCATTTTATCCCCATTTATCTCCACTTTATCACCATTTATCTCCACTTTAGCTCCATTTTATCCCCATTTTAACCCCACTTTATCCCCATTTTAGCGCGACTTTAGCCCTGTTTTATCTCCATTTTTATCTCCATTTTATCTCCACTTTATCCCCCATATAGCTCTGCTTTAGATCAATTTTATCCCCATTTTAACCCCACTTTATCCCCATTTTAGCTCCACTTTAGCTCCATTTTATCCCCGTTTTTCCTCCATTTTATTTCCATTTTATCTCCAATTTTATCTCCAGTTCATCTCCATTATCTCTCTACTTTATTTACATTAAATCTTGTCCCTTACCATCCAATCTCCATCCCTGCATCCCATCTCTATCTCCCCATCCTATCTCCAGCTCCCCATCTCCATCTCCATCCCATCTTCATCCCCCATCTCCCTCATCCCATGTCCCTCCTCATCTGTCTCCACCATCTCCACCCTGTCCCCATCTCCCTATCTATCCTCTCTCCACCTGTTTCTCCCTCCTCTCCCTCATCCCATATCCTTCTCCGATCTGTCTCCTCAATCCGGTCATCCGTCTCCCCATCTGTCTCCCCATCTATCTCCCCCATCTCTCTCCCCATCTCCCCATATTATCTCCCCATAATATCTCCATTATACCTCCATTATATCTCTGTTTTATCCACATTTTATCTCTGCTTAATCTTCATGTTATCCCTGTATTATCCCCATTTATCTCCACTTTAGCGCTATTTTATCCCCATTTTATCTCCACTTTAGCCCCATTTTATCTCCATTTTATCGCTACTTTTTCCCCATTATAGCTCAACTTTAGATCCATATTATCCCCATTTTAACCCCACTTTATCCCCATTTAAGCTCCACTTTAGCCCCATTTTATCTCCAGTTTATCTCCATTTTATCCCCATTTATCTCCACTTTATCGCCATTTATCTCCACTTTAGCTCAATTTTATCCCCATTTTAACCCCACTTTATCCCCATTTTAGCTCGACTTTAGCCCTGTTTTATCTCCATTTTTATCTCCATTTTATCTCCACTTTATCCCCCATATAGCTCTGCTTTAGATCAATTTTATCCCCATTTTAACCCCACTTTATCCCCATTTTAGCTCCACTTTAGCTCCATTTTATCCCCATTTTTCCTCCAGTTTATCTCCATTTTATCTCCAATTTATTGCCAGTTTATCTCCATTATCCCTCTACTTTTTAAACATTAAATCTCTGTCCCTTACCACCCAATCTCCATCTCTGCATCCCATCTCCATCTCCCCATCCTATCTCCAACTCCCCATCTCCATCTCCATCTCCATCCCATCTCCATAAAATGAGCATGATCATAGTCATTTTCGTGCTTCTAGGGAGCCAAAACTCAAGATTTGGCACATGGGTAAAATTGACTTAAAATTACCCACATGCTCACTTTGTGGGCTTAAAACGTGTTTATTCACTGCAGGAAGTGATATCAACACCATTTAGAGGTAATTCATGTTCATGCAAGAAGGTACGAATTTTTATGAAAACAATCGATGACCAGCGACCTGAGGAAATTTCTCTGAGAGGACCAAAATGGTCTGTTTTCACAATTTCCATCTTTCAACTAATTTTGACTTTCAGATGTGGATCATCCCTTTTGGAACTAAAATGACCATATTTATAGTCATTTTCATGCTTCTAGGGAGCCAAAACTCAAGATTTGGCGCATGGGTAAAGTGACTTAAAACGACCCACATGCTCACTTTGTGGGCTTAAAACGTGTGTATTCACTGCAGGAAGTGATATCAACACCATTTAGAGGTAATTCATGTTTCCAACTACCCATCTGTCTCCCCCATCTCCACCCTCTCCCCATCACCCTCTCTCCATTGGTCTCTCCCTCATCTCCCTATCCCTCATCATCTCTCCCCCGTCTGTATCCCCATCTCCACTGTCTCCTAATCAGCAAGGACAGGTGACCATATATATAACTCTCTCAGAATTACAATTTGTGTGTTTCCTCAGAAGCCATAACTTGCCAGTACCTAGGTCTACTTTGTCCATTTTTATAGTTTGGGGACAGGAATTACAGGAACCACATGGATAGTGGCCCTGTACTGGTGGGAGATCCCATAGTGTGGCTGGTCTGTCTTTCACTTGAATCCTCGGCCTGGTATGAACCAAACTATCACGCAAGCTGGGTGCTCTTTTAAAAGAGAACAATGGTAAAGGTATGTTAGTATCCGTGATGTTGAGGATGTCCCAGTGTTTGCGTATGGTCTTTTGGATTTTATTAGAATGAATATTGAATGTGCTAACAAAAGTTAGTCTTTCCAAAGGAGGTTTAGCAGGTCTCTTTTCCAGGAGTGCCTCCCGGTTATTGTCCGAGGCACGTTTCCAAGCCTTTCTGACCAGATGTTTAGGCTATTGTCTATCCAGTAGATGACTGGACAATGTGGTAGCGTGTTTCTCAAAGAGTTCTTTGGATGAACAGTTTCTTCTCACCCGAAGAAACTGGCCCACTGGTAAGTTGGCTCATAGTGAGCGTGGGTGATGACTGCTGTATTCAAGGAGAGAGTTCCTGGCCATGGGTTTGGTATGAAGCTCACATTGGAGCCTTCCAGCAGATGGAAAGATCAATAAATCCAGAAAAGATAGCCTCTCGCTACTGAACTCAACCGTAAATTTTAAGTACTGGTTCTGGCCGTTAAGCCATTGATCGAAAAGGTGGATCTCTGAGGTGGAGCCTCGCCAAACCACCAGAACATCATCAATGTATCTCTTCCATAGCAACACTTGATGTAAGAATGGGTTGCTATGGTCGAGGACATGGTCTTGCTCAAATTGGTGGACATGGAGGTTGGCGAGGCTCGGGCAAAATGGCTCCCCATAGAGGTACCAGAGATCTGTAAGAAGAACTGATCCTCAAATTTGAAAAAGTTCTCCATCATGGCTATTTTAGCACAGTCAAGAATGAAACTCACAGGGGTAATGCTGTTAAGATCTCGCAAGGACAGTAGTCGTCTGACTGTCTCCAGGGTTTCCTCCTGTGGTATACAGGTATAGAGTGACTCAACGTAGAAACTGACCAAAAGGTCTGTCTCGACGTTGAACTCTACATCTGGCAAAAGCCTCAGAACATCAGCTGTGTCCTGGAGGTAAGTAGGCATGTCTTTGACTGCCGGCCTGAGAAAGAAATCCACAAATGTGGATAGGAGCTCCAAAAGTGAGCCAATCCCTGAAATGATAGGGCGCCCTGGCGGTGGTCTAGTGGCTGTATGAATCTTAGGGAGGCAGTAGAAACCTGGTATGACAGGATGGTTTGCTACCAGGAATCTAGCCTCCTGAGGAGTTATCCACCCTTCTGCACTACCCTCATCCACTAGGGTCTTGATAACCGTCAGAAGCCATCCTGTCGGGTCTTCAGACAGTCGGCGATAGTTCTGGCTGTTGTTCAATTGTCTCAGACATTCCTGTCGGTACTGGTGTGCATCCAGCACAACCGTGGCCCCACCCTTGTCTGCTGGTTTAATTATTATGGACGAATCTTTAGATAAGTTCGTGAGAGCATTGATTTCTTGTTTGGAGAGGTTATGAAAACAATGGGGAATTTCCTCATGTAGCCTCATAACATCGTGTGTGACAGCTGTTTCAAAAGTGGTCACCTGAGATGGAACTTGGTGAGCTAGGGGAGTAAAGGTTGATTTAGGACGGAGCCCCGTATTACCAGTTGTTTCATCCGTGATCGTATCACCGGCAATTCTGTTTTTGAAGAAAAAGTGAAGGCGTACCTTCCTAAAGAACTTTTCAAGTTCTATTCGCATTTGGAAAGGGTCACCTCTGTTCGTTGGAACAAAACCAAGTCCCTTCTCCAAAACGGTGAGTACCATAGGAGTCAGGATGCTCGACCTCAGGTTGACTTTTAAGTTCCACTCCCCTCCGTGCTGGTGCTCTGTAATGCGGCTTTCCTGCTCCGTGTGTTGGGGAACGAGGGGTCTGTCTGCCAATGAACGGTTTGTTGCCCTCTTCTCTTGCCGCGATTTTGTCCGCGGCCACGTCCTAAAAAAGACGGATCAGAAAAAAACTGTTGATGTTGTGTGTATGGATTCATGGGCTGCGTGAAGGGGGGTTGGAAACCCCATGGGCCAGGAGGCCACCAAGGGGTAGGGTTTTGGAAATTGCCTGGATAATTACCCTGCATACCTCCTCTCTGTCTACCACCTCGCTTGAAGAAACGTTGACCACGTCCTCGGGGTGGACCACCGGTGCTATCGTTACCTCCTCATCTGTCTCCACCATCTCCACCTTATCCCCATTTTATCCCCACTATAGCCCAATTTTATCCCTGTTTTAACCCCACTTTATCCCCATTTTAGCTCCACTTTAGCCCCATTTTATCTCCATTTTAACCCCACTTTATCCCCATTTTAACTCCACTTTAGCCCCATTTTATCCCCGTTTTAAACCCACTTTATCCCCATTTTAGCTCCACTTTAGCTCCATTTTATCCCCATTTTTTCCTCCATTTCATCTCCATTTTATCCCCAATTTTATCTCCAGTTTATCTCCATTATCTCTCTACCTTATTTACATTAAATATGTCCCTTACCATCCAATCTCCATCTCTGCATCCCATCTCTATCTCCCCATCCTATCTCCAACTCCCCATCTCCATCTCCATCCCATCTTCATCTCCCCATCTCATCTCCATCCCCCATCTCCATCTCCATCCCATCTCCATAAAATGAGCATGATCATAGTCATTTTCCTGCTTCTAGGGAGCCAAAACTTAAGATCTGGCACATAGGAAAAAATTGTCTTAAAATGACCCACATGCTCACTTTGTGGCCTTAAAACGTGTTTATTCACTGCAGGAAGTGATATCAAAACTATTTAGAGGTAATTCATGTTTCCAACTACCCATCTGTCTCCCCCATCTCCACCCTCTCCCCATCACCCTCTCCCCATCGGTCTCTCCCTCATCTCCCTCTCCCTCATCATCTCTCCCCATCTGTCTCCCCCATCTCCACCGACTCCCCATCAGTCTCTCGCTCATCTTGCTCTCCCTCATCCCCCATCTCCCTCATCCCATGTCCCTCCTCATCTGTCTCCACCATCTCCACCCTGTCCCCATCTCCATCTCTATCCTCTCTCCACCTGTCACTTCCTCATCTCCCTCATCCCATGTCCTTCTTCCGATCTGTCTCCCCAATCTGGTAATCCGTCTCCCCATCTATCTCCCCCATCTCTCTCCCCATCTCACTATATTATCTCCCCATAATATCTCCATTATACCTCCATTATATCTCTGTTTTATCCACATTTTATCTCTGCTTAATCTTCATGTTATCCCTGTATTATCCCCATTTATCTCCACTTTAGCTCCATTTTATCCCCATTTTATCTCCACTATAGCTCCATTTTATCCCTGTTTTAACCCCACTTTATCCCCATTTTAGACCGCTTCTGGCGAGTGCACCGTCCTGCACTCGCCAGAAGCGTTCGCTCCTAACGCTGCTCCCTGCCCTGACCCAGACCCAGAAGCTGGTATCGTAGCGATATTTTGCCAGACTGCTACTTGCTGAAAACTAATTTAATAAAGCTCCGCTCGCATTACTGCAGATTTAATTTGTGCCCGCTCTGCTCACATTACAGCTGCTTGCATTACTGCTGATTTAATTTGGGCCCGCTCTGCTCGCACTACTGCTGCTTGTTTTTGTGCATGACTGATTGAATGAAGTAGCGCTCCGCTCGCACTACTGCCACTTTCACATGTGCTAGAGTGTTGTTTAATTTTCTTAGCGCTATATAGCTGTTTGGATAATTTCAGAGCGCTATACTGCCACAGTGCGCATTAATCACCAATCAACTGTGCTTTCTGCCTTTAAACTGTGTAATCGATTTTGGGTTGATTGTGCTGGCGCCATTGCCCTTTCCCTAGCCTAACTCAGGTTGTGCCCTAATCTCTTCGTGTTAGACTTTTGGCTCGCAGCCATTTTGTTGTTTTTTTGTTGGACCCCCAGCCCAGTTCCCCACCACGCTCCCGCCTCCCAGCTGCCCCGCCCTCACCCCTCCCCTCTCCTCCATCCACTTATGACAGCTGCCCTTTGCGTGCAGCGTTCACGCGCAGCGGACGCGCCCTATGCGCGCCGAAGGTGCACCAAAGGTAAGCCCGTCTATGCCCGTCCGCATCTGGACGGCGCCCAGCGCCAGACCCCCTGGTCCTCGCCATTCCCACCTCACTCGCTTAACGTATGACGCCACCTCTCTCCTTGCCCTTAACCCCGGACACACACCACAATGCTACGAAGTTGCCCCGGGACGTACCCACGGCCCCTTCGCCTGCCGCTCCTGCAAATTTACCAGCGTTAAGACCCATACCACAACCACTAACACCAATCACAGCTCCGACTCTAACCACCTGAAGTGCATCCTGCTGAACACTAGCTCGGTCCACAGACACGCCACTGAACTTTGGGATCTACTCGACACTACATCACCGGACGTCGCATTCCTTACTGAAACATGGATGAACGCATCATCAACACCTGACATCGCCATTGCCATCCCGGACAACTACAAGATCATCCGAAAAGACCGCACCAACAGGAGGTGGCATCGCCATCATCCATAAGAACACCATCAAAATCACGACCAGCTTCGACGATAACCTTACTACCGCCGAACACCTCCACTTCCAGATCCACACCGACCCTAGGACCACACTCAGAGGCACCCTCATCTACAGGCCTCCAGGAACCCATAAACAATTCAGTGAAGACATCACTGACTTCATCAGTCCACATGCCCTCGCCTCCGAGAACTACATTCTACTAGGAGACCTCAACTTCCACCTGGAAAAGAAAAACGACAGCAACACCACCACCCTTCTGGACAACCTGGCCAATCTCGGCCTCATACAACTTGTCGACACCCCCACCCATGTAGCCGGACATACGCTCGACCCAATCTTCACCTCCAGCAAACACATCTCCTTCGATCACACCACAGCTATCCATTGGACGGACCACTGTTGTGTTCACTTCAGCTACAAAACCACCCCGACCCACAACCTCCCACAACCTATCCCCCAAAGAAACTGGAACAAAATCACCACCGACCAACTCCTCACAATGCTCCACCAAAACCCACCCGCACTCTCATCAGACCCAAACCAAGCTGCCATCAAATTCAAACAATGGATCACTCACAGCGCTGACGAATTAGCACCCTTGAAAAACCATCACACCAAACAAAACAACAAAAAGGCCCCCTGGTTCAACGACGACCTCAAGAAATCCAAGAAACTATGCCGTACTCTCGAGAAAACATGGAGAAAAAACCCAACCACCGACAACATGACCACCTTCAAGGCAGCCACCCGCAAACACCACCAGCTGATTTGATCCACCAAAAAATCAGCATTCAAGAATCGACTCTACAACAACGCTCATAACAGCAAGGAACTATTCAACATCGTCAAAGAATTCACCAACCCCACCGCAGCCTCAAACAACATCACTCCCTCCCAAGACCTCTGCGACTCGTTATCCTCCTTCTTCTACAACAAAATTGCCGACATAAATAACAGCTTCGAAAACAGCTCCAACGAGCAATCCTCCCCACCCCCCTCAGAACCTAAACCACCCTCTAACAACCTCAGTGCCTGGAACCCAATCACCACTGAAGACACCGTCCGCCTCATGAATTCCGTCCACTCTGGCTCGCCAACCGACCCTTGCCCCCACCACATCTTCAACAAAGCTGACTCCATCATCGCACCCCATCTCCGTGACGTCATCAACTGCTCCTTCAACTCTGCTACCTTCCCAGAAAGTTGGAAACATGTCGAAGTTAGCGCCCTCCTGAAGAAACCCACAGCAGACCCTCTGAACTTAAAAACTACCGCCCCATATCCCTCCTCCCATTCCCAGCCAAAGTCATTGAGAAAGCCGTCAATACCCAATTTGCCGCCTTCCTCGAATCCAGCAACTCCCTCGATCCCTCACAGTCCGGCTTTCGAGTCAAACACAGCACCGAAACCGCCCTCATCGCAGCAACAGACGACATCCGAACATTACTAGACAGCGGAGAAACAGTGGCCCTCATCCTACTCGACCTCTCCGCCGCCTTCGACACAGTCTGTCACAGCACCCTCATACAGCGCCTCAGCAACATCGGCATACAAGGAAAAGCCTTAGACTGGATTATCTCGTTCCTCGCCGGAAGAACCCAGAGAGTCTGACTTCCTCCATTCAAATCAGAAGCCACCGAAGTCATCTGCGGTGTACCACAAGGATCTTCACTCAGTCCCACCCTCTTCAACGTCTACATGAGTCCACTCGCCTCCATCACGCTCCAACACAACCTCAACATCATCTCCTACGCTGGCGACACCCAGCTGATCCTTTCCCTCACCAAAGACCCCAACACCGCCAAAACCAATCTTCACGAAGGCATGAAAGAAGTAGCCGTATGGATGAAAAACAGCTGCCTAAAACTTAACTCAGACAAAACGGAAGTGCTCATCCTAGGATCATCCCCCTCTGCCTGGGACGACTCATGGTGCCCTTCGGATCTGGGCTCAGCACCCATACTCACAGACCACGCACGCAACCTTGGCTTCATCCTAGACTCCTCACTCTCGATGACCAAACAAGTCAACGGCGTCTCATCCTCCTGCTTAACCGTACTTTGTACGCTCAAAAAAATCTTCCATTGGATCCCCACCGAGACAAGAAAGACTGTCACCCACGCACTGGTTACAAGTCGACTAGACTACGGAAACACCCTCTACGCCGGAATTACAGCCAAATTACAGAAAAAACTCCAACGCATCCAAAAGAGTCATTTTGGACATTCCTCGCCAAGATCACATTTCCGGCCATCTAAGAGACCTCCACTGGCTTCCCGTCAACAAGAGAATAACATTCCGTCTCCTCACTCACGCACACAAGGCCCTCTACAAACTAGGACCCGAATGCCTCAGCACTCGACTATCCTTCTACACTCCCACCCGACAACTAAGATCCTCCAATCAAGGCCTCGCCGCAGTTCCGCGTATCTAAAGAACCACCATGGGAGGTAGATCCTTCTCCTACTTGGCGGCCAAGACCTGGAACGCACTCCACACTCACCTCCGCCTTACACAGAACCACATCACCTTCAGAAAAGAATTTAAAACCTGGCTATTCGATAAATTAAGAACCCCTCCCATAGCGCCTTGAGACCCTCTGGGTGAGTAGTGCGCTATATAAATTCTCAAACTTGAACTTGAACTTGTAATTTAGCCCCATTTTATCTCCATTTTATCTCTACTTTTTCCCCATTATAGCTCTACTTTAGATCCATTTTATCCCCATTTTAACCCCACTTTATCCCCATTTTAGCTCCACTTTAGCCCCATTTTATATCTAGTTTATCTCCATTGTATCCCCATTTATCTCCATTTTATCGCTATTTATCTCCACTTTAGCTCCATTTTATCCCCATTTCATCTCCACTTTATCCCCACTATAGCCCCAATTTATCCCCATTTTAACCCCACTTTATCCCCATTTTAGCTCCACTTTAGCCCCATTTTAACCCCACTTTATCCCCATTTTAGCTCCACTTTAGCCCCATTTTATCCCCATTTTATCTCCATTTTATCTCCACTTTATCCCCATTATAGATCTACTTTAGATCCATTTTATCCCCATTTTAACCCCACTTTATCCCCATCTTAGCTCCACTTAAGCCCCATTTTATCTCCATTTTATCTCCACTTTTCCCCCATTATAGCTCTACTTTAGATCCATTTTATCCCCATTTTAGCTTCACTTTAGCCCAATTTCAGCTTCACTTTATCCCCATTTTCCCTCCACTTTTTCCCCATTATAGCTCCACTTTAGCTCCATTTTATCCCCATTTTTCCTCCAGTTTATCTCCATTTTATCTCCAATTTATCGTAAGTTTATCTCCATTATCCCTCTAATTTATTTACATTAAATCTTCGTCCCTTACCATCCAATCTCCATCTCTATATCCCATCTCCATCTCCCCATCCTATCTCCAACTCCCCATCTCCATCTCCATCCCATCTCCATAAAATGAGCATGATCATAGTCATTTTCCTGCTTCTAGGGAGCCAAACTCAAGATTTAGTTCAAGGGTAAAAGTGACTTAAAATTTCTCAAATGCTCACTTTGAGGGCTTAAAATGTGTTTATTCACTGCGGGAAGTGAAATAATCACCATTTAGAGGTAATTCATGTTTCCAACTCCCCATCTGTCTCCCCTATCTCCACCCTCTCCCCATTACCCTCTCCCCATCAGTCTCTCCCTCATCTCCCTCTCCCTCATCATCTCTCCCCATCTGTCTCCCCCATCTCCACCGTCTCCCCATCAGTCTCTCCCTGATCTTGCTCTCCCTCATCCCCCATTTCCCTCATCCCATGTCCCTCCTCATCTGTCTCCACCATCTCCACACTGTCCCCATCTCCCTCTCTATCCTCTCTCCACCTGTCTCTCCCTCATCTTCCTCATCCCATGTCCTTCTCCAATCTGTCTCCCCAATGTGGTCATCCGTCTCCCCATTTGTCTCGACATCCATCTCCCCCATCTCTCTCCCATCTCCCTATATTATCTCCCCATAATATCTCCATCATACCTCCATTATATCTCTGTTTTATCCACATTTTATCTCTGCTTAATCTTCATGTTATCCCTGTATTATCCCAATTTATCTCCACTTTAGCTCCATTTTGTCCCCATTTTATCTCAACTATAGCCCCATTTTATCCCTGTTTTAACCCCACTTTATCCCCATTTTAGCTCCACTTTAGCCCCATTTTATCTCAATTTTAACACCACTTTATCCCCATTTTAGCTCCATTTTAGCCCCATTTTATCCCTGTTTTAACCCCACTTTATCCCCATTTTAGCTCCACTTCAGCTCCATTTTATCCCCATTTTTTTCCTTCATTTTATCTCCATTTTATCCCCAATTTTATCTCCAGTTTATCTCCATTATCTCTCTACTTTATTTACATTAAATCGTGTCCCTTACCATCCAATCTCCATCTCTGCATCCCATCTCCATCTCCCCATCCTATCTCCAACTCCCCATCTCCATCTCCATCCCATCTTCATCTCCCCATCTCATCTCCATCTCCCTATCTCCATCTCCATCCCATCTCCATAAAATGAGCATGATCATAGTAATTTTCCTGCTTCTAGGGAGCCAAAACTCAAGATTTGGCACATGGGTAAAATTGACTTAAAATGACCCACATGCTCACTTTGTGGGCTTAAAACGTGTTTATTCACTGCAGGAAGTGATATCAACACTATTTAGAGGTAATTCATGTTTCCAACTACCCATCTGTCTCCCCCATCTCCACCCTCTCCCCATCACCCTCTCCCCATTGGTCTCTCTCTCATCTCCCTCTCCCTCATCATCTCTCCCCCATCTGTCTCCCCCATCTTCACTATCTCCACATCAGTCTCTCCCTCATCTTGCTCTCCCTCATCCCCCATCTCCCTTATTCCATGTCCCTCCTCATATGTCTCCACCATCTCCACCCTGTCCCCATCTCCCTATCTATCCTCTCTCCACCTGTTTCTCCCTCCTCTCCCTCATCCCATGTCCTTCTCCGATCTGTCTCTCCAATCTGGTCATCGGTCTCCCCCATCTGTCTCCCCATCCGTCTCCCCCATCTCTCTTCCCATCTCCCCATATTATCTCCCCATAATATCTCCATTATACCTCCATTATATCTCTGTTTTATCCACATTTTATCTCTGCTTAATCTTCATGTTATCCCTGTATTATCCCCATGTATCTCCACTTTAGCTCCATTTTATCCCCATTTTATCTCCACTATAGCCCCATTTTATCCCTGTTTTAACCCCACTTTATCCCCATATATCTCCACTTTATCGCCATTTATCCCCACTTTAGCTCCATTTTATCCCCATTTCATCTACACTTTATCCCCACTATAGCCCCATTTTATCCTCATTTTAACCCCACTTTATCCCAATTTTAGCTCCATTTTAGCCCCATTTTATCGCCGTTTTAACCACACTTTATCCCCATTTTAGCTCCACTTTAGCCCCATTTTATCTCAATTTTTTTCCATTTTATCTCCACTTTTTCCCCATTATAGCTCTACTTTAGATCAATTTTTATCCCCATTTTAGCTTCACTTTAGCCCCATTTTAGCTTAACTTTAGCCCTGTTTTATCTCCAGTTTATCTCCATTTTATCCCCATTTTATCTCCACTTTATCCCCATTATAGCTCCACTTTAGCAACATTTTATCCCCATTTTCCCTCCAGTTTATCTCCATTTTATCTCCAATTTATCACCAGTTTATCTCCATTATCCTTCTACTTTACTTACATTAAATCTCCGCCCCTTACCATCCAATTTCCATATCTGCATCCCATCTCCAGCTCCCCATCCTATCTCCAACTCCCCATCTCCATCTCCATCCCATCTCCATAAAATGAGCATGATCAGAGTCATTTTCCTGCTTCTAGGGAGCCAAAACTCAAGATTTAGTTCAAGGGTAAAAGTGACTTAAAATTACTCAAATGCTCACTTTGCTGGCTTAAACTGTGTTTATTCACTGCAGGAAGTGAAATAATCACCATTTAGAGGTAATTCATGTTTTCAACTCCCCATCTGTCTCCCCTATCTCCACCCTCTCCCCTTTACCCTCTCCCCATCAGTCTCTCCCTCATCTCCCTCTCCCTCATCATCTCTCCCCATCTGTCTCCCCCATCTCCACCGTCTCCCCATCAGTCTCTCCCTGATCTTGCTCTCCCTCATCCCCCATTTCCCTCATCCCATGTCCCTCCTCATCTGTCTCCACCATCTCCACCCTGTCCCCATCTCCCTATCCATCCTCTCTCCACCTGTCTCTCCCTCCTCTCCCTCATCCCATGACCTTCTCCGATCTGTCTCCCCAATCTGGTCATCGGTCTCCCCCATCTGTCTCCCCATCCGTCTGCCCCATCTCTCTTCCCATCTCCCCATATTATCTCCCCATAATATCTCCATTACACCTCCATTATATCTCTGTTTTATCCACATTTTATCTCTGCTTAATCTTCATGTTATCCCTTTATTATCCCAATTTAATTTTACTTTAGCTCCATTTTATCCCCACTATAGCCCCATTTCATCCCTGTTTTAACCCCACTTTATCCCCATTTTAGCTCCACTTTAGCCCCTATTTATCTCCATTTTACCCCACTTTATCCCCATTTTAGCTCCACTTTAGCCCCATTTTATCCCCGTTTTAACCCCACTTTATCCCCATTTTAGCTCCACTTCAGCTCCATTTATCCCCATTTTTTCCTTCATTTTATCTCCATTTTATCCCCAATTTTATCTCCAGTTTATCTCCATTATCTCTCTACTTTATTTACATTAAATCTTGTCCCTTACCATCCAATCTCCATCTCTGCATCCCATCTCCATCTCCCCATCCTATCTCCTACTCCCCATCTCCATCTCCATCCCATCTTCATCTCCCCATCTCATCTCCATCTTCCTATCTCCATCTCCATCCCATCTCCATAAAATGAGCATGATCATAGTCATTTTCCTGCTTCTAGGGAGCCAAAACTCAAGATTTGGCACATGGGTAAAATTGACTTAAAATGACCCACATGCTCACTTTGTGGGCTTAAAACGTGTTTATTCACTGCAGAAAGTGATATCAACACTGTTTAGAGGTAATTCATGTTTCCAACTACCCATCTGTCTCCCCCATCTCCACCCTCTCCCCATCACCCTCTCCCCATCGGTCTCTCTCTCATCTCCCTCTCCCTCATCATCTCTCCCCCATCTGTCTCCCCCATCTTCACTATCTCCCCATCTGTCGCTCCCTCATCTTGCTCTCCCTCATCCCCCATCTCCCTTATTCCATG